>NW_006264153.1:35858-67165 GCF_000469605.1 Apis dorsata
CATTGCCGCATTTTGTTTTCGCTTACCTCAATGAGATCGCGTCGAATTGGCTTTATGTTAGAAAAAAATTGTATTTGTGATAGAGAACAGTCGATAATGACATATAATAAACTGGATAATTCTTTCGATAATTCGAATCGAACAAGTATCATAATGATCACTAAGATTTATTCGAAAACAAAAAAATTTAATGAAATTTCGAAACAATACAATACTATATTTAATTGTAATATAAATATAAAAAATTTTTATGGATAAATTTATGAATTTAATTAGTCATTATTTTTATTTTATGTTTCGTTTAATTTTTGAATAAATGATCATATCTTTTATATAAATAAATTTTATTAATTTATTTATCTAATTTAATTTAATTATATTTGATTTGATGTCTTTTGAACAATAGTAAAAATTCTTTTCCTATTAATTTTATAAATTAGAGATACATAAATTACAAATACATATATATATTTTATTCGAACAAAATTTACACAATTCTATATGCTATTTGCAATAAAAAACAAAATTTGTGAGAAAATGATAATTTTCTGTTATTTTATTTGTTAATATTTTTCCATTATTCTTCTATTTTCAAATTTACATAAAAATCAATTAAATCTTACCTTGCATTCCTATTTATAATTTTTAAATTTCAACTTTCTCTTCTATACATAAATTTATTCATATCAATTAGCAACTAATTACATTTATAACGGTATGTTTGTTAAGTTGAAAATATATATATGATCATATAGTATCATGCATGTTTTCATATGTACCAATCACCATATTGAATACATTAAAGAGTTTTCAGCGACCTCTGGAATGTAATATTCGCATATTTATAATTGATGTAATAATTCTGGATCAAAACCTTGAATTAAACATTTTCCACCAACATATGTAAAGACAGTGCGAAATGTTTCTTTTAAAACGAATATATATTTACAAACATATGAGATGATTACAAACGTGCATATATTTTCTTATACGAAGTATATATATCCACAATCTTCACAATACCTTAAACATATACGAAAGAATGTTGATTCTTTCGTTCAAAAAGATTATCGATGTATATTATATATTATCTAGCATGCGTATCTATTATTTATTATAATATCTATTATAATATATATTATAAAAAACTATTTCATGCATAAAAATATGATTATAATTAACAATGAAATTTGAAATCATGAAGTTAAGTAATAAACACTATAACTAGTGACATCTAGCGGCTGCGCATGCACACAATTATTATATTGAATAGATAGGAAACTAAATGAATGTAGAATTGAAAAAAAAATTTGATTAAGTGGCGTAGTGACTTGGAAAAATTAGTTTGAGAAAAGAAATAAGAGGAAGAAAAGAGGAAGATCGTTGTCGAGTAATAAATGTTGAGGTGCGGCTGGGCAAGTACGGGAAAGGTTCATCAATATTCATAAGTCGCACTAGGTCTATCCGTGTCTCAAGGATCCAGGGAGTTTCCAGTACACACTCTTTCTCTCTGTCTCTTTTTTTCTTTTTCACATGCAGGGTGTGGAACTATATATATGCAATGAAAGCCATTTATGCGACATAGAATTCTCTACGTAATATGCACATATGCGCACATACCTACTTACATTGCATTCTATATCTATACATTGTCATATCGCATTACTGTTTTCGTGTTGCTGTATATGTATGGAGCAAAAATGCATTTAGATATCTCTTTCTACATCAGGCCTGATAAAATGACAAAGTAAACAAGTCGAATAGTGTGTAATATTAATCATGCATTCAAATATGAAAATATTTTTTACAGATTATTTTTAATTATGAAATGAGATCATTTTCATCAATATTTTCAAAAAATTTATAATTTTAAAATAAAAGTTTATCTTTTCATCATACTAACTTAATTCAAAATAAACATATTTATAAATAATTGTAATTATAATTATAATTAATAGAAATTATTTCACCAATTTCGATAGTTTTAAAATATTATGTCAAAGTCAATATTTTCAACAGTTTTTTTTTATATAAATTGGTTTTAATTTTTGAAGTATCAACAAAATTTTTTTAATTCGTAACTAAATGTAATTCAAATCTAAATCTATTCTAAGTCTTAGAAATATAGTATGTAGTATTGAAAATATTTTTGTGTTATTATATTATAAATAAATAATTTAAAATTATTTCCTTATTCTTGTCATATTTATAATATAATTTTTTTTATTTTATGAGATATTAAAATTGTTAAATAATTTATAATCTAGTAAGTTTCATGGAATAAAATCATTTATTCCTAATTTTTTCAATACATCTTGTATGGTTAATGTTTTTCATATTCGTTTACTTTTATATATATTATATGCATATTCGCATAATACATATATCATGACAGTCCGTGTATGCATATGTAATGTATACACTCTGCGGTTGTGATAAGATCGAGAAGAAGCTTGCGCAATCTCGAGTAGCGATTACTAGCAGTATCATGGACAGACCCGTCGCTGTCACTACTAATGGATTTTACCTGTGTATTATATCTGTATAAACGAAATCTTGTCTTAAAAAATTTAAGATACAAATAACGTTTGTAATAGAAATTAAATTTTTCAATAGTTTCAGAAATATTTCAAACAATAATTCTTTCAATTTGCAATACAATATTTTTGTCATATTTTAGAGGTTAGGTCAATTCGACACTTTTATTATTTGATATAAACAGTATCATTAAATTTTTATTTCTTTTTGATTTAATTTATTTTCATTTGAAAATGAAACGATAATACAAAAGTTAAAGAAATATTTTTTACTTTAAAAATTTATTTTATATTTATAAAAATGAAATATTTTATAAATATATGTTGTTGAAAATCCACAATGACTTCAAAGTAATTTATGATGCTTTGAGGAAGACGATTATAAATTTATCGAAAATGTCAGATAAGAATTCATGATTTTGTAAAATTTTCGTAATTTATCATAATACGAAGTAAATGAATAATTCTTGCAGGTAATTATAATCTTACAGGTAATTTCGTATGTAATTTTATGTTTTGTAATTTATTACAAATAAACAAAACTCATTTAATAAGTTAAGATTTTTATATATGAATTTATTTAAATGAATAGTGCTTACGGATTTTTTTTTGAAAAGTGATATAAAATAGTTTTTATAAAATATATTCATCCAAAAAAATTTATAATACAATAAGTTTTCATATTATAAGTTATAAAAAATATTTTATATATAATATAATTATATAATAAGCATAATTTTGTATAATTTTTCTGTAATATAAGTTAATATAAATATTTTCACATTTTTATAGTTTATATTTTAATAATTATATAATAAATGATTATATAATTATGATATTTTAATAAATATATAATAAATGATTAAATAATAATGGTTTCTGAAAATTATTTTTACTTTTTTCTATGTCATTAGAATATTTCATTGATAATTTAAATATTATCAATTGCAGGTAACATGAGAAATTTTAATTTCTTATAATTATTATAAAAAATTTCCTATAATTATTGATATAAATAAAATTTTGTGTTTTTTTCAAGAGAATATTTATAAAATCGAATGTATTTCTTATAAATTTTTGTTAAGTTAATAATAAAAACTTACATTAACATCTTATCATTGACGTTTGAAATTATTTGTTAAAAAAATCATAATATGAATAAAATAATAATAATTAAATGATAAAGAGAAGTATTAATGTTCAATTTTGTGTCAACAGCATCATTACTGACTGTATTCATGTATACCGCTATAGGCTAATGCCCCATCCATTTGATCCCGTTTCCTTTTTTCTGTAACAGTCAGTCTCGAGCCAGCGATTTTCTCGTGCTCCTCTACTTCTATTCTACCCTTCCTTCCTCCCCTCCCTATCGTTTTCATTTATATTTCTCGACTTACTCAGTTATTTCCATATTCCATTTAAACAATAAATCAAATAATATATTTATTTATTTAACAAGAATATATTTTTTCTAAATCACTATTAATTGATAATTATATATTATATTTTTTGAATTAAACAGATTAAATTAAATCAAAAAATTTGATACAAATGAAAAAAATGATTAAACATGATATTATTTATATAAAATGTTATTATTGTAAATTATTTAAATTTTGCACACAGATATAAATAAAACAATGAAATAATTATAATATTTTAATTTGCAAATAATAATTTTAAAAAAGATCAATTTGAGCGATTTTTTATTATAAAAAGTGTATTATAAATATAAAATGAGAAAGGAAAATTAGAAATAGATTAAAACAAGAAAAACGGATGTTAAGATAAAAAAAACGTAAAAAAAACTGTAATTGTCTAATTTAATCTATATCCTTTATCCTTATATCATTATATATAGTTTTTAGATATCGAATTTTGTAAGTTTGAAATTTTCATTAACGAACATTAATTAAAATCCAATATGAAGCAACTATAAATAGAATGTTAGACTTTTGTTCGAAGTTCCTTGATCAAAGATAACTTGTTTACGTGTTAGAATTCGCATTCGACCTTCGATTTGATAACGTTAGGATAACGTTCCGATGAGAATGCATTTATCATCGCAAAGCGAATCGATTAAACCCGACTCATATAAGATTTCATATGATTATTCTTTCTAATACAAAAAAAATAATAATAATAAAAAAAAAATGAAATATTAAATTATATAATATTAAAAAGAAAACAAATTTTCTAAGAGTATTTTATTATTCTTTTTATATTTATATATTTTTAAAATATTGCTTTTTATGTTTTATTTTTATAATTTTTCATAATTTTGAAGAATAATATTATAATATGTAAAATACATAATTTGAATAAAAGTAAACTATTTTTGCACTTTCATTCATTGTTAATTCTATTAATTAAAATATAATTGGCACTATAATTCTTTCTGTTCACATATTATAAAATCACATATTATAAAATTTATTGTAGTGATATAAATCGAATTTACGTTTATTAATATGAATATGAATATGTTAATATGAATATGTTAAATCACAATATGAAAATATTAAATTTCAACAATGAATTAACAAAATATCTTTATAGATACGAAACGAGATAACTTGTCTCCTTGGATTAACGGGTTCACTTGGAACATAAAACGTCCTTATGCAGCGCGTTACGAGAAAAAGAAGTGCACGCGCGATCGAAGAAAATTCCCAAGCACAAGAATCTCGCGTTGAGGAGCACTGATCTGCAGTGTATATCGTGTATTACCTATAGTGGGGATGGAGGTGAAGAGTGTAAGAGGAGAGTATGGAGGGGCTCAAGGCCGGTCACGCTGTCAAGCCAGAAAGCCTGCGCGCCGAAATATCAACATGATTGTCCAAGTCGGTTAGCCTCGCTTGCTGCTCCGATTACCTCGCTCGTTCGTAGACACGCGGCTATATCACGTTCTCGTTCTCATCGCGTTCCCGACACGAAAGCCGCGTAATCATGAAAAATTTGTGTCAACTTCTTTCCCTTGAATCAATAAATTGATATATGAAAATATAGAAAAAGGCGGACAGAAGTGAAAAAAACGACGAAGTTTAAATTGTGAAGCAGAGAAAAGGAAGAAAATCGACTTTTGGACAGGTGGTACGAACACGGAGGCTGACAGCTGATAGTTCGTGACTCTTGTATCGAGGGAAGTTACGAAACTCGTTACCACGAGAAAGGCTATGACACGGTCTTGCAGGAAAGAAGCGGAATATGTCGGTGTATGAGAACGTATGTGTGCGAGTGCCTTCGCGGCTCGCAGCCGAGAAAGAGAAAGAGGAAAAGAACGTAAAGAGACAAAAGGGAGAGACGCTAAAAGGAAGAAACAGAGAAAGAAAAAGAAAGAAAAAGATCGGTAATCAATCAGCGATTAATCGATCTACGATTGAAATTCATCGCAGCGATTCGATATCATAGTATCGAGTCTCTGGATAAAGCTAGGCTGATAAAGTTAAAACGATTTTCTATCGATGAGAACACGTTCGCGACGAAAAAAAATCAAGCAAAGAATGAGATGAGAAAAGGGGGGAAGAAAGAGAGAAGAAAAGAAAAGAGAGAAAAAGAACGATGAAAGGAAAGGGGATAACGAGGAGGAGGAGGGAGTCGAGGGGTCATCGGGAAACATAACCTCTGTACGCGCAACGTTCGAATAGCCGACTAAACAATTTTCGATTTTACCTTTGCTTCCATATACTTCCGTGTATCGCGTTTCCTTACCTTATGTTTCGTGCAACTCGACAACCGCAACGAGGATTGTCTAAAGCATTCGGGTTGAAAGGCAGCGTCTGGGACACGACAATCTTGACAGTTTTCCACAATGATATATAACTCGGCTGGTACAGTTTTTTCGGCTAGCACACGAGGATAGATAGGCCGATAGATCACACAACACTACTATCGACACTTTCGATATGCGACACTATGGTAGATGTGCAATCGGGCGTCTTCGGACGAAGTAACAGGCAACCGAAAGAGCTTGGCACACCTTCGCGTCACGTTACAACGAGTTACAACGAGCCACGGGCAGCTACAGGCACGGGCTACCTCGGACTCTCCGTCTCCGTCTCCGCTGTTGACTGGTGGCTACGACTACCTCACACCACAAGCTCGTCTCGTACCTGTGTCTCTCTTTCTCTCTTTTTCTCTTTCTATGCTCGTGTTCAGAGCCAGTACCAATAGTACAGTGCATCACCACCAGATGGACGACGTTGTCGCGCGTCGATGTACTATAATATAGCGATTCCTTATGAAATTGATTTGAAATGATACTCAAAAAACGTTCATGAAACGAAAGAAACTTTAAAAATTATTTCATTCGCATTTCATTGATTATTTTAATGGATTCATCAAGATATCTTGTATTAAAATAAATTAATACAACAATGAACCAAATGAAATGTCATAATTAAATATTTTTCAAATAAAGATGGAATTATATTCCTTTATATAATAAATATTTAATGTATTTAAAAATTTATAAATACCATAATAATTGATAAAATAAAATATTTAATAAAAAAACAAGTTAAATGAATAATATATTGCTGCAAGAAAATTAACTGTTAAACAATGAACAATGAAAAAACTGTACGTTAATTAAATATTAATAATAATTTTCTCTATTAAAATATTTTTTTTTAGCATTTTATTATCATTAACATATTAGTAATTAAAAATATAAAAAAGAATTAAAAAATATTTTTAATTATTGATACTAATATTAATATTAATTAATAAATAATAACCTTATTAATAACCTATTTAATTAACAATGATGGATTGATATTTTTTATTTACCTTTTGAGATATTTTATGAAATATTTTCATATTTTTTTTGTTAAATACGTTATATTCAAATAATCTTTAGAATCAACTTTATAGTTCTAATTAAAAAGTATCCAAAAGAAATAAATATATCATACAGAAGCATGTTTCCAATATGGCGACGCGCAATTTGATCTAACCGGAACGTTGCGTATAAATCGAACGTATGCTTCGTTAACCATTTTAAAATATTTTTTTTTTATTAATATCATTTATTCTGTGATTTTAGTGAAATAAAAGAAGTTAGAGAAATATTATATATAATTAATTTTTTCCAGTGTTTATTCACAAGGATGTAAATTACGTATGTACTTTTGATTGATAAAATATAATTAAGAATTTTTCAGTTTATTTTATGATTTTATTTTTGAAACAAATTACAATTTTATTCATATATTTGATTGACTAATAAAATCTATTAATTTTATTTTTACAGTAATGTTTTATAATATTATAAAATAGTAATATATTACTATAAAACATATTACTATTATAGTAATGATTTTACAATATAATTATTTAAAAATTTTTTTACTAATTAATTTTTTTACTTTATTTGTATTTTGTAATATTAGATATATAAAATATTTACATATTTTGAAACGAAAGTCATTTTAAATAATATTCAAAAATTGAATTAATTAATTATATACATTTTTTTTTATTACAAATTTGAGAATATATTTGTTATTAATTAATAATCAAAAAATCTTTATTTATTATTATTCAATGTTCGAAATAACTAAAGAATACAAAAATAATTAAATATGAAATGATTATTAAATATCTAAAAAATAATCATTTGAAAAAAAAGAAATAGTAAAAATCAATATATAAATTCAATATCAAATGAAATTCAATGATATTTATCTTCTTTATAATTATATTTTTTATTTTATTTTTAAGATTAAATTAAAAATAAATAATAGATAAAAAATAAAGAAATAAATAAATTTAGTTTATAAAAAAAAAGATTACACTTCATCTTAATTTATGAATTTATTTATCATTTTTCCAAGAATAATTAATTTTATCACGGATCTCTAAAATTTGATAAACAAGATTTAAATTTTTATGTATTAATTTCAGAAAAATTGAAATAAAAAATATAATATATATATAACACTCAGTTGTGTGGCATAAAGTCAGGTAAACGTAAATGATCGTAGTTCAATGCTCGAGACTGACCGGGGTCGCCAAAGCATTTTCCTTTAGCTCCGCTTGACAGCGATTGGCATCTATAATTCTCGGCGGTGTGGCAAAAAAGTTACGGAATGCGTTTGATTCGAACCTGTTTAAACGCGTTTCAGGAAACATGAACTAATCTTTTTCACTCTTTATGACAATATCTATTTTTTATTTAAGTAATTCGAACAAATATGAATAAATTGTATAATTATATGATTTTTTAATTATTAAAGAAACGATAAAAAGAAGAAAGAGGTTAATTTTATTGATAAACTAATTTTCCAATCAAATTTTGTTGTTGAATTGTTATATGAATATAAATAAAAAAAAATACATATACAAATTTGTTTTTAAAATTGTTTTTATATTTTTACAATTTTTTATTATTTTATCATATAATTATATTTATAATTGTATTTGATTTTAAGGATTTATAGATTTATATATAGAATTCTAAATTTATTTTGAAAATAAAAATCTAGAAAAATTTAAAATACATTAAAAAAATAATTTTGAAGTTGAAATATTTTATTAAAATGTTTTAAATGTTTTATTATATTATATTATATTATAAAATGTAAAAATGAATTTAGATTTTTCAGTCAAGACTTACAATTAATTAAATGCATATATTTCAATTAATTTTATTAATTGTATTAATAGAATAAATTAAAAATTAAAAAAATAGGATACTTTGATACATGACAATTAATTATAATTATATAATGAAACAGAAAATAATAGTTTCATCTAAAAAAAACAAAATTATATGCATTATTTTAAATTTGATCTATGATTTAATAAACTTTTTGTTTATATATTAATATTAATGCGTATTTTTACATTATTCTCTTTTTATTTGCAATAGATACATACATGTAGAAACCGAACAAGTTAGAATGAAAGACGGACAATCGCTAGGCGATTTAATGGCATGAGCAAGTTCGCAGCGAAAAATCTTACCAATGACAGCATACATTTTATTAATTATTATTTTATATACATGTGGTCGTATTGTATGTATTTATTAATAAAACATGACCACTAACGTATAAAGTATAAGTATTTATGAATTACTTAAAAACAATTGTAAATGTGGCACAGCCCAAGTAAATCCCTGAAGAAAATCTTTAAGAATTAATAAAATTCCTTTTATTATAACTCGCTTCATCAAATTAATAAATCACTAAGATAATTTTTATTCGCTAAATTTGATTATTATTTTGATTTATCAAATTTTTTGATTCTGGCACTGATATATAGCACACAAAAAATGAAGCATTTTTATAAAAATTTTATTAAAAAATAAGATCATTGTAGAATAAATTCTTACCTGCATATTTTTAATAAATCTTTACTTTTTCTTCTTTTCTCTATTTCTTTTCTTTTGAAATATAAATTTTTATTTAAATTTTAAAAGCCAAAGTAATTTGTTACATATTATCACTTATTATTATCTTTTTTTTTTTTCAGAAATATAAATTTAATCCGTTTATGATATTGTCGAGGAGTTGCTCGACAAAAAAAAAAGAAAAAGAAAAAAAAAGAAACGCGTTTGTATTAAAAAACTATGGAAGAAAAGCATATAGATATATCTAACAAAAAAGATTTCTCTTGACTTAAAAAACATCAAGGGCACTTCTTGCACGTATGGTTACGTTATCTATTATAGCAAACTTGTCTCGATTGCTCTTTGCAACGGCAGTAAGTTCTACACTTTTTTTAAATGCATAGAATTGTGCATTACCCATCATCAATCCTACCGAGGCACGAGCGTCAGGTACAGCTTGCGATCTTTTAAAGAAATTCGTCATTAAAAGAAACTTCTCGATCGCGATTTAATCTATTTTCTGAACCGTGGAGGAATTAAAGTCGTCGGCGTTGGTGTTGGACTGCTGCTACATGATCTGCTCAATGCTCTGTGAGGTTCAACACTGAGAAAACTTTTATCAGTGGTTGGTGGTGCAGAGGAGATGATTTCTGATTCTCCTGGACTAGGACATCGTCGTTGCGAGCAAGTCGATAAAGTACTTCTCGATAATGTTTGCAATGGTATTTGATAGATTCTTATTGGTTTCCAATCGCTCTGATTATCTGTAGAAAAGAAAAGAACGTTTTTTACTTATTATTTTTATTATTTAAATTATAATAATATTCTGATGTAGATTATTATATATTATATTTAACACATTCATTACTGATTACTGAAACATCGGCCTATTTGAAGTTATGAATACTTTGCCGATTTATCCGATTTTTTTCTAAACTAATTGTACTTAAATACATCTCTATTGATGCATATTATTTCATTTAATTTAATTGTTTTATCTAATTATTTCTTTTTTGTTTTCCTGATTTATCTTTCTCTGCTTTATTTTTTAGAAATCACGTATTTATCGATATTCACAATACTACTGATTGTATATAAATTTCTTTATAAAAAAAAATTTATAACTCATAATTATCATTATTATAGAACCTATAATCGTTAACTCAGATATGTATTAAACAATTGTATTATGAAACATACAATTGTATTATTCATTCACATTGTGCAAATAGTTGGAAAATTATGATCCATTTTGAAAAGGCACATACTTTGCAGATTAGATCGAGACGACGAGGATTGCGCGAAAGGAGGAGGACTGGAAACCGGTTCCTCCTTGTCTGGGGGCTTTGAATCCAGTCGGATTCTTTCGCATTTTCCTGGCAAAAACTCCGGCGCTGTTGTAGCGAAGAAGATGTCTTGCTTTGAGGTGATTAGATTTAAATTTGGCATGGCGATCGTATGAACCAAATTTCCGTTGATTATCAATCGTATTTCCATGGTATCATTGGTAAAGGCGATCACGTAGGGAAAGGCACAAGCTACAAATTAGTATTTAGGGATTATTAAAAAATATATATATTTAATAGGAATGTTATATTAAAATGTAAGTGAATAAAATAAAATTTTACCTATTGCTGCCGGTACGGAATTCCAATTAAAATCGAATTCCGTTGGTGCGGTATTTTCTTCCAGGAGTTTTTGAAAATGACACGTATCTACGATAAATTAATAGACATTAAGAATAAATTATTAATTTTTATATTGTTTAATCTCTGATTAAACTTTATATCATAGATCATATGTCTATGTATTTAAATATAAAATTTCGCATCTTTTTTCCTTTTTTTTTTCAATAAAGTTTTAATAAGTATACAATAAATATATAATATTGTCTTAAAAATTAATTTTTTTTTAAACAAAAAAGAAAAAAAAAGAAATAAATTTCGACAAGCATAAATAATTCAAAAATGTATTAAAATTTGAGATTAATTTATATATGTTACATACTGTTGTAACAAAGTAATAATTCAGGTTCCTCGTCTTCGCAAAGATCCAATGCAGCTACTAAATGTGGTTTTGGCATTCCTTCGATATGAAGAATTCTTGTGCTTCCAGATGCTGAGATCAATTCAAAATGATGTCGAATACCGCAGCAAAGTGTCCATTCATTGTTCGAATCTGTATTTTCAATTATCGTTACTAACGATGGGGTTTCACTAGCGTTGAAGTCTTTTAAATGCAAAAAACCCTCGACAGTGTCTGTGTCTGCGGCAGAACACCACGCGGTCCATGCAGCATTATGTTTCCATTGAAGAACTGTTAAACGTCGTCCTACTACCGCACACTATAAAATATTAAATAGATTTAATCACCAATAGATTAAATAATCAAATAGATTTATCACTTAGAAAACTATCAATCATGAATATATTTAACAATAGAAAATTTATATCTAAGTGGAATGTATCTTCACTGTTGAACCACAATGCAACCATAACGAGATCAATGAACATTTTATGTATTTGTTGGACTTCATAAACTACAGATATTGATTGATTGAATCATTAAAGATGTAAAAGGTTAACGAATCAGTAATACAAAAGGAACATTTACCATGCGCAAGTGGGAACCACCAGGCATTGTAATGGCATATAAATGACAGCCCCGAGCTCTGGGTAATCTCCTTTCTTTTATATGGGCTCGTCCTCGAACAGCCAAGGGACGAACACGAGCATGAGTGCGATGGATCACTGGTTTAAATTTCGCAGTAGCCCGCGTGAAATTGTCGTAATCATTCTCTTCGCTTTCATCGGCATCGTCATCCGCATCATCCTCGTCGCCATTATCTTCGTACTCTTGATCGTCCTCACGATCGTTCAACACTTCGGCTGACCTATTCGCCGTATTGTTCTCGAATTCTTTTAGACGAAAAACGTAGATATTGCTTTCTTTGCCTTTGTCGCCGGCACGAAATAATAATATTCCATGTTGTTCGACTACATCTAATTGTTTTATTTGCACAGATTCGTCAAAGATTAGCCTATGAGACAAGCTATCTGGAATAAAAAAAAATCATAATGTAATGAAGAATTTGAATGTGAATTTATTACAAGAAACTTCATCTTACCTTCGATTAAAAAAGTTCCATTCTCACTAGCAAGGATCAATTTGTTATCCAGCCAAACATCTCCACAGACAACCTCGTGAGGGAAATCAGGATAGATGCATCTTGGTTCCCAAGGTCTTGGCTTCAATGGGCCAGCCGTGGCCAAAGAAGTTGGCGCCAAACCTCTGACAATTGCTTCCAGTTTCAATGCTTGGCCAACGCGCACCATCTCCACAGCACGTGTCTCCTCGCGACGTCGACCTGGAGCCTCCACGACATCCGACAATGCTCGTCGGTTTAACATACTCTGTGAAAATTCGATCGATTTTCTTTTCTACGGGAGAGGGGATACAACCAATACACATGACAAAAATTTTCTTTTTATATATTTTTCTTCTTTCTTATGATTATTTGTTAGGTAAATGTATTAGGATTTATTGCAAAATTGAATTGGATGGAAGAGTGCAACATATTATATTTTGTATATTATATGTGAAGTAAAAAAAAATCTTCTAAAAATCTGCTTCATGCGATTTTTATTATTATTGTACATGGATATTAATAATCGCGTTTGAAATTTCTTTTATTTGTGAATTGTTCTTGTGGAAAGGAAATTAAGAGATACTTATAGGGAAAATCTATGAAACTATCAATGCAGAAATATTATATTGTTAAATACACTTACGTTGCTCTTACTTTCTTGCGAATGTTCTTGATACATATCTCGAAGAAGAGCATCTAGGGTTCTTTCTCTTTTTTGAGCGAATGTTGGCGTGTTGAACGTAGCCTTTTCACCATTTATTAATTTCACGAGAAGAAATTCTCGTAGAGTATATGGATCCTCAAAAACAGGTGGACAAGGAAGGCTTGGTCCGAATAGAGGAACATTTTCGTCGCAATAAATTGCCACGCGCCATCCTTTATCATTTTCTTCGGCCGATACCACCGCAAATACATCTATATTCATAAACATGGATAAAGATTAATATCGATCTAATTAGAATTAGAATAATTAAACGATATTTCGAAATAATTTTGGAAAAATTTTGAAATATATACTTTTTCATCGAGTTATTTAAACAAAAAAAAAGAATTTTTAATTTTTAGACTTTTTAAAACCGCGCACGTGAGACGTAACGATAAGTTAGAGGCAATATATTTGTTTCTTTCTACTTCGTTAAAATTCGGCTGAATTCGTCCATATTCGTGTCCGTACAACTTCAGTCAAGTTTAAATCTAATTTTACGCTAAGTAGAAGAGAGATAGATATAGAGAATAAGTGTCATGAATTTTAGAAACTTACGAGTAAATTGACTTCTAATGCAATTCGGGTTGAAACTGTCTATGGCGTTAGGATCATCCGTATAAACGATGTTAACGATATCGTTACCGATATGTCGTTTTCTCTCCAGCTGTTGTGGATTGTCCTTTGAATAAGGAAGCATTGTACTCACATGATACATCACTTCGTGTCCTGCGTATACCGTATAATAACTTTCTTTTCCAGTCATATCACCTGGTAACATTTACAAGGAAAACGATATTTATATAACTGTATGGAACAGATAGATAAAATAATAGTAAATAATAGATAGTGGAAAATGAAACCTGAGAAAAATATTTATTCAGATGTTTCGATTTCAACAAGGAAATTTTTATACTTTATGCATGTTACAATTGAAAATTGTTATAACGAATATTGATTGTCATGAAAGGCTATTTGTAATAATAGAAGAAAATAATGAAAGAATTATTGTAATAATGAAAATTTACTTACGATAATAATGCGCGAAGAATTATTACGAAATATATATTTCTTTTTATAAGATTTTATATCAGAGCTTTTGAAATAATCGATATCGAAAATAAAACTTCCAAAGTAACATTCTATGTAACACATCTACATCACTAGAAGAAAAAATACCTTTTATATCTAAACCACCACGATATTTGTCCCAATTCTTTAGTCGTATTCTCTCACCCAGAATTTCGAGAAATTTGTCGAAACCTGGACTACCCTTTTCTGTAAATGAAGCATATAAAGATTCCTTTTCGTATTTCGTCGTTTTGATATATCATAAATATTTATATTTGGAATATATATATAATAAAAATATTTTTAATAAATAAATAATTCAATCTTTCGTAATTGAATAACAAATTTAATTTTAATTTTCTACAAAAAAAAAAATAACAATATGAAGTAAGAAATAACAATAAAAATAAATTCATTTTTAAATAAATGCAATCATCATTGTTGTTGATGATCAATAAAGTCTCTATAAAGGAAAACTTATCGAATTATTAAATTTCAAGTTTTAATCGATTTACCATTAGATAACATCTCATCATCGGTTGTTTGTCCTTTTTTCGCATATATCACGCCGAATTTGAAGTTGACAGAACCTTCTTGTTCTTCCAACAAGAGCAGATCCTGAAACACAAAACTTTGACAAATGATCTAGAATCGATCCTTCAAAGATCATTAATGAATATATTGGTATTCTATTTATTTTGAAATATCGATTATTCGCAAAAAGGATTTCTATTATTAACAGGATTTTTCATTTAATACCCACCTTTTGAATTTCTGGAGAAAATATTTCACGTGGTGCCTTGTCGAGCTTTTCCAGTCCAAAGAAATTACTGAAATTTGAATCACCAATTATCATTCACCTATCCACTCAAGCGAAAATAGCACAATATTTACCTCAGGATCTGCCTGATTGTCATTGTTTTGTTTGCAGAGTATGGCAGCGATATCTTCTGTGCGCCCTAAATTTTTTCATTTCTTTTTATTTATCGTTCTATAATTTTCATTAATTTTTCTTATTTCTTTATTCTTTTATTTATTTTCGTTAATTTAAATTAGCAATTCTAATTCTGATTCTATAAATTTTTTAATATTGTCATTTTTTTTTTACATTTAATATTTAACATTTAATGCACAAAATATTCCCTGCTTTTTTATATCTTCTATTCTTTAGCAATCACTTCATACAATGTCTATCTCAAAACAATCTGGGTTATACATATATACAACATTAGTAAAAATAAAGCACAAAATAAAACTATTTTCTAAAATTGCAAAAGGAATCTTGTTTCTTAAATTTACAATTCTTTTGCAATTTTTCATAATATCTTTTCACTCTTCGCATTCATCTTTAATATTTGTATGATTAAAATGCAAATATTTATACATAAGATAATGATTAAATGAAGGAAATGAATGGATTAATTCTTTGATATCAAAGATTTCACTGTTTTAATCAATACTCACGGTTTTTCGCCATAAAATAACTCTGTAATGTGGTACGCTTTGATCACTGACTTCACTTGTCACAACTGAGAGAAACAAAGGATTTCTCTCTTGATCCGCAGCAACGTAATTTTGATGCACTAAAAAATATTATAATGAATAAAATTTTTCAATATAATTAAACAAGATTGAAAATATTTTTGAATTTATAAAAAAAAAAGCTACATTTACTATACTATGAACATGAAAGAATAAATTCTTATATAAATAAAATAGATCATTGCATCAAATTTAAACAAAAAAATACTCGAACAGCTGTTGAACTCCTGCTATCTAATGCATTTAGTTATCTAAAATTCTTAAAAATATCAGCATACACTCTACTCACGTTTTCCGAGAAAGTACTTGAAGTACCAACGAGTCTGATATTCAGGATTTTCCAATATCGGCGTACTCGGTGATCCGAACATCTGCACATGTTCAAAATCAGTTCAACCAGAAATATAATCCGACTTTATCAATAACCAAACGGCGGAAGAGAAAATGAAAATACGAGCGTAGGATGTGACTTTGTTTTTTTTTTTTTTTCAATTTTTCGTCAATAATTTAAATTTGTTCCTCTTTTTTTTGACGTAGTTTTCGTTTCTTCATTATTAACGATGTATTTAATTATCCAATATTTTTTTTATTAAATTTTTCAAAATTAAATTTTGCAAAAAAAAAAAAATTAAAATAAAAATATTTCACCTATTAGAAAATATTATCTATCATAAAATAATCATATTATAGTATCTTAACGTTTACGATAAAAAATTCAAAAGTAAAACTTTCACAAATATAGAGATAGAAAGGAAGAATATAGAGGGATGCGAAAAGAGGTAATTATGCATTTTTCTTACTTCCTCCTTCTCGCCAAGGGAATCACCATTCTCTACTCGAAATCTTCTTCCATTGTCAGACCCGTCTTGCTCGATTTGCGGCAGCTGAAAGACGATTTCAAGCAGGCTAACATTAGATCACGTGGTACAAAGAAAAGGAAGGAAGAGATAGAGAGACTGTGTTCCAGTTTCGAAGGGCTATCGTTACGCATGAAAAACTGGCGAAATGAACGCCATTTTATGACCTTCTTGCCTTCTTCTCTCCTCTCTTTCGATCCTTTTCGCGTAACTCTCTTCGTGAATTATTTGTTAATTAAATTTTGACATTGATAAAAAAAATTATGATAAAAAATCAAACAACCGAAAATCGAAAATCGGGATAAGAGAGTTGAAGTTCAATCTCAATATGGCCGAAGTTTCTTTTGTATTTTACGAAACATAAAAAAGGATGGAAAAGAGAGTCAAAACAAACATCGTTCGTACTCGCCTTTTCTTTAATAGTGTGGACAAATAGAGGTCGCTTATACCATTAGATCACTTCGAAGTTATTCATAATTTTGATTTATTTTGAAATTCATATTCATCGATTTCATAAATATGTACGCATAAATTGAAAACTCACCATTTCGACGCTGCCATAATATCGTCTGGAGAGAACACCTCGCCTGGAAATGGCATCCGTGGTAGACCTAAAACATCATATAACGTTCAAAGATCACTTGACAAATTGCTTTTTAATGCCACATTTCTGATTAACAAAGGCGATCAAAACAAAAAGGAGGAAACAGTCTTTGTAACGAGTTTTTCCCCGATATTTCTTGCTTTTTGCCATCTCAAGATATCTAGGTTAATGAGGGCAACCTGCAAAAAAAGATCTAGATTGCATCAATTAACATTTTATCTATCTAAATTCTTTTTATATAAGGTACTTGATTACAATTATTTTTGCTAAAGTTGTTGAAACTTTTGTAGTATCGACAAAATAGTATTTTTTTCTTTAATTTAATATAGAAGAAGTTATATAAAAATCGTTTATAATATTCGTTGATTTTTAAATTATAAATATATTTAATCTATATTTTAAAAATAAAATCAAAATTATGATGTTAATATTTGAATTTCTATTTTTTAATTCTTCCGTTTTCGCAAATTTTACTAGAACTTAACAAAATCGATATCACGTGTAAACAAAAAAATATAATCCAGTAAAGTTATTGTGGAGATAATATTCTACGGAGATTAAGCATGAGATATCGCAAATTGATTTTTACTCATCCGATTCGTTGAACGAGATACGTAATGTCACTGCTACAATATATCTCGTTACGATATATACTATATTCTTCGTTTTTTAAAATATAATGCAATAATATTTGAAACAAATATATAATATCATTCTAAATCATAATAAATAAATATATAAATAATGTATTTAGATTATATGTATTAAATTATTAAATAATATATTCATTATACCTGTGTAAAATGTAAACGTAAATATGGACAGCTATGGATAACGTTCGAGTAATGATAACATTTTGGCCAACATCGGTCAATATCAGATAAAAAACAATGAAAAAGATCCGATAGGATTTAAAGTCAATTTCATCTTTAGCATTGTTCATAGGCAAATGTAAACGCCCATGTTTACAAGAAAGGTTAAACAGTACTTTTCAATAAACTACTTAGAAGTCATTTCATTTCGATTATACATCGATGGTAGAGGAATTAAGTGACTAAGAAAACAATTAATGCGACTTGTGAAAAAAATTTGTTACCCCTGAATTGAATTATCGTTTGATTAAACGTACACATGATGACTGGCCCGCCGATGAAGGAATCTTGATTGTGCGGAAGACAAGGCAGACACACAAACCGATCTCGACCTGTTTCTGCGCATCATCTCATGCGCAGCCGGCAATGTTTCTTCCTCGCTATCGCTCTCCGTTACCGAACTCCCGTTTCCACCACCAGTGCTCTTTCTTCTTCCTTTGCTTCGTTTGCATTTTTCTATACCGACACCAGTCGATGAGGTCGAGGTCGCCAAAGAGGAGACCGGTGACACGTTTGTGGATGAGCTACTCGTCAACGAGACTCCTCGCAAACGAGAGACAAGCTTCATGTCTAAGCATAACATCTTTACGAACTTGTTTTACGAAAGTTCTTTTTCTTTTTTCTTTAATTTCAGATTGATTAAGATTCTTTCATAAGATCTTCTATGTTGACTTTTGGAAGTTGAATTTGATGGGCATTATCATTACTATAATAATATTCGTTTAATATTTATTTAATTTTTCATGAAAAAAAATTTTTTTATATTTGACATTTTGTGTTATTTATTAACATTCTTTTTAATCATTTAATTTCAATATTTTATTTATGTTACTTGTAAGTATTTAAAACAATACTCTATATTAAATTGTTCAGTGATTTTAATCTTAATTTAATTTTTATTTAAATATTTATATTTAATTTGAAAATTATTTTTTGTTTAAGTTTTATTTTCTAGACACAAAGAAAAAATTTTGCAGATCTTTAAAAAAAAAAAATTAATTTAGAAAATTTTAATTTAGAAAAATTTAGAAAAGTAATTTATGCTGAATTTTCGTTTTCCTGTTCTATCTCAGCTGAATAGTTAGAGAATAAGATATCTTTGGCCATCGAAAGTTTTACTTGTGCCAATTGTATATAGTACGTATTACAAAATATGTTCAATAAAAAATTTGATAAACATTATTTTAATAAACTGAATTTATTAAATAAATGTATAATATATAATAATTTTCTTTATTTTTTTAAATTATATTTAATTATATATAAATTATATATAAATTTAAAATTTTTAAAGTATAAAATGATTCTGAATATTAAAAACTAATACACTAAAAAAAATATATCTATTTTTCTTATTATTCTTTATTTATTCATTTATATTCTATATTGTTTTTTTCAATACTTTTGGATTCATTGTATAATAATTATAAAACTGAAACAAATATTTTTTTTGACTAAATTTATAAAAAATGGATAAAAGGAAATTTTATACAGCTCAACGAATTTTATTTTTTGTAATTCACATTTTCACAAAAATGATATTTTTGAACGATAAAATGAAAATTTGTTTGATAAAATTGTTTGATAAATATGGAAATTATTTTATGGAAAATTATTTTGCAAAAAAGAAAAATTATCTCTTATAAAACTCTTATATTTTTAATATTTTTGCAGTCATTGATAATTACATTTAAGAATAATTTTTTTCCTATTTAATAATAAATATTTTCCTATAAACATTTTTATAATTAATATTATATAAATAAATTTATAATTTCAATAAAATTTTCAATTTTAAAAAAAAAAAGAAATTATTGTATTGTGAAAGTGTTTGTGAAACATTTCAATATTCTCCAATATCTAAATATTAATTTAAAAATATTATTGAATGCTTTGTATATTTTAATGTCAGCTTTCAATGACCAAAAATCAATAATTATTCATTTGAATATTGAATATGTATATATTTAAAAAATCCATATATTCCTTATATTTTTGATTTAAAATGATTAAATCGATAACGAAATCGAAGAATTATACAATAAAGATCATAAAAAAATTTATTTTATAAACATTCACTATCATCATAATAAAATATAAAATAAAAATTCCTATTATCTTTTATGTATCGTTTAAATTCTTTTAACAACGAGTAATTCTCTGATCTCCATGTAGTTGCTTGAACTCTATAGGTTAATAGCATTGATGCTAAGTTCTGTGAACTATAACCATCAATAAACTTCCATCATACAACCCTTTTTAAAGATCCTGTTTCTCAGACGCATATGAATATCGATATCATTGACCGAGTTTCATCGATATTATCGTTCGAGTTTTCAGAGGTCCGTAACCTTTTCGAGGATCGTCAGTCTACATAATAAAGAGAAGAGAGCATCAATGTGACACTGAATCCCTTGATTATCTTTCTTTTTTTTCTCTTTTTCTCTCTTTCACTTTTTTGCTTAACGAGACCTTTGACGTTGAATGAAACTGTGATGATTGATAGGTGGATTTTATTAATCCTCTATAGAGTGTTTATTCGTTATATTCTTTCTCTTTCACAATTGCGGAACCAACTGTAGCAAGCATAACTATAGAAACACGAAATTCTAACCTTATTTTATCTTTGTTAACGAATGTAGTAAGTGACAAGTAGCGAAAAGTAAAGAAGGATTGAAATATTTGAAGAAATTTATGATACATGATTTTAATATAATTTAACATAATATAAATTATTCGCATCAATGGATCCAAGAGAATATATTTATTTACCAATAATAGAAATAATATTTAAATATAAATATCCACGAAATGAGCATATAACAGAAAAATATTGTAAATTGATTTTTCTTTTGCGTAAACTATGAAGAAATTACATTATCTATATTATTTATATTCTAATAATAAATTGTTTCAAAATTTTCGTAAATAATTTCTAACTAAATTTAATCTAAATTATGATTCTATTTCATTTAGATTGTAATATAATTAACCGAGTTTCTTCTCATAAAATGTAATATGTAGAATGCATTCATATATTGACATGAAATAAATAATTAATGGAAATAAAATTCATTTCTATACACTATTAATTGAATGATTTTATTAAATTATTTCTATAAATTATTTTAACATTAAAAATATAATTAATAATTTTTGAAAATATTATTACAAATTGGTTGTTATATAATTAATTCAATTTTGTACATTTTCGTTTAATTTTTAAGAAACCAATTAATATAATGTATTGTTAGAATTATTAATTGCACATGTGTGCAATTGCTCATTAAAAAAACTAATGATATAACACTACATTTACATCATATACACTATTCTTTTCGTTCTATTTTTACGCGACATATATTAGTTCTAACCACTTATGTTTTAAAATTTTCGAATTGTTATACTCCAAAATAATTCATCTTAAAAATAATAATTGTAAAAATAATCATAATATTTAAATACAATTAATATAATAACAAATAAATATACAAAAAAGAAATATGGTACAGTCTTCAGAAAATTATAAATATTTTAATAATATTAACATTTTCTTTATTTCCATTTAAAATACTTCTGCTTTTTTCATAAAAATATAAAATAATATTTTAAATACTTACAAGTTTCGTAATACTGTAAACTTTTTTCAAAAAATATTAAGAAATTGTCAAGTAATAAATTTGTTACCTCGCGATGCCCTTTTCGTTTCGTTATTATCATGATTATTATTATTTAATCGTCGAATAATTGAGAATTAATCTTGGATTATCTTTCAAAAGAATAATTAAACCGAAAGGTCCTCGACCTGCAAAGACGCGCCCGATCGCTCGCGTGTTACTGTCTCCTGAGAAAACGTTATTCTCTTATAACATTATCTGCGACACACAATTACGAATAATTTTCTCGATGTGCATTGCTTCTACAAAAGCAATTATTTTCACAAACTTGAGTCGAATTTTTAATTGAGACGATCACCGGCAGTGAACAATTCATCCGATTATAATAGCTATGCACAGCCACTGTATTTGAGAATTCATAAACTCGTGTCTAGACGATCTCAATCTCGAACACTGATCCTTCATATTTTTGTAAGAAATAAAAAATATAAGAGAAAAAAATGGAAAAAAACACGCGATGAGAATGATGTTATTTCGTTGATAAGTGAAATATTAATATAAGATCCAACAGATCAAGATGATTGAATATTAGATAAACGAACATTGAAACAACCGACGAGTTTTCCACGGGTCTGCAACCCCTACTGACAGAGCAGGACACGACCCTTTTTAAATGGGGACGCAGCGAGCTACGATGAGAGAGCAAGTACTCGTGGTAACACGGCGACTCGACGACTGGCGCCGCATCGTCGAGCTCATTAGCTCTCTTTTCCGACCCCCACTAACCTCCCGTCCCTACGCTTCTCCTGTGCTTTCTGTCTTACCACAGCAGTTACGTCTTTTCTGCTCGCGATGTTTGCCATCTCTTTCTTCTTTACCGGCTGGTGGCGTCCTCTTCTCCCTTTTTTTTCTTTACCGTATTGTTTTTCTTCTTTCAGGATTCTATGTTTTAGATATTATATATCTTTATTATAATTTCACATTTCAGTTTTTAATTGTTTCAAATTTTTTTTTTACATTTTTCATATTTTTTTTGAATCATGGAAACATATTCACATTTTTCGGGTTATAATAAAATTTTTGTCTTGTCAAATGAAGATATTTGCTTCTTTTTAATTACATTGAAGAGCTATTCTTTCTATTGATTATGATTTGCTTCTGGGCTTACAAAATTAGATGATTCTATATATGTATATATATGTATACATATATACATTTCTTGAATCTTCGTTTTATATATACTATTGATTGTTTCGTCATGTTTTCAATATTATTATTTTTTCTATATAATGATTTTTTAATTTATTCTTTAATTTATTATAAATTTCATTTTTAAAATATTATATTCTTTCTTTTTTAAATTTTTATCAAAATCCCATTTTTTAATTAAATTCTTTATTTCTTCTTAAAAAAAGCATAATTTTTTTTATCATTTAAAAAAAGTAATAATAATATGAATAATTATAACACAAAATATCTAATATTTAATAGAATTTTTTCCTATATTTTTAATTATCGATTGCATAAAAAATCAGATTTAAATAATATAATATGAAATAATATAATATTATTAAAGCTTTATTTATAATTATAATTATAATTATATATTATATATTATAATTTAATAATATAATAATATAAATTATAAAATATATATTAAGATTTTAAATTACATTAAATTTTTAAACATTTCTTATTTTTATTTTTTTTTTCTTTTTTTTGGCATTTGATTCCTGTCTTTGTTGTATGGAATAATAAATGAATAGCAACATGAACAAATGTTTGTTTTCTATATGTTTGAAATGTTTGAAAGTATACATATTCTTATTTGTGGTAAAAAACAAGTATAAGAAAAAGAAGGAAAAAGTGAAAAAATGAAAAAGACAAATAAATTAAAAATTATGAATCAGCGCCATCTTTAGAGTCGTAAATAAAACATACAAGGGAAACAAATATTAGGATAGAAGGTAGGAATTAAATGCTAGCGCCATCTCTTGAGTTTTAAAAATATTTCTTTAAAGACAGGATAAGATAGGGTAAAAATTGACCGTCGTGATATCTCTTAAATGAAAGAATCATCTTATAATAAAATATGATACGTAAAAGATGACATTTATAGTTATTTCTTATTCTATTTTTATCTTTTTTTAACTATTTATTTTCATTGTTTATATATATTTCATTTGCGATATTTAAATGGCACTGATTTTACAATTTATGATCTATCTTTGTCCTTCTCTCATTATTTACTCTCCTTGTCTATATTTGTTTTTGGCGCGTGTTCACAGATATTAATTGTTGTCAATATGTTTTCATTATTTTTCTTTCAAAATTATGATAATACTGCTTTAATCTTTAAAAAAAAAATATATATTTAATTATTATTTTTAAAACAATGATCTCGTATACATCATTCTATTTCTAAAATATTTTTAATTTCTATTTTAAAAATTTTAATTTCTATGTTTAAAATTTGTTTAATTGTTAAATTAATTTTAATAATTTATTTTTATTACGCTTTACAAATAAATTTTCAAAGTATAATTATTTGATGAGACTTTGTGATGTTATTATTTTTCAACGTATAATTCTTGATTAAAAAAAATTTTTGTTCAAACAATTAGAAATATTATATTAAAAAAATTACTCTTTGAAAAATGATATCAAATTATTACATATATTCAGTATAGAATTTACAATATTCTCTTTGGATATATTCATTATCTAGATTGAGCTGCAAGTCATATGAAATGTCGCGAAATATAGAATCTACATTGTTCTACATAACATTTCTTCGATGATTTTTTTGTTTAACTAAAGCATAATTCATTATATTATAATGAAATATAGATTTAAAATAGATGCAATGGATATAGAAATGTCAAATGTCAAATATCGAATATCAAGTATTAAATGTAAACTATCAAGTATAAAATGTTAAATGTCAAGTAATAAACGTTAGGCGTTAAGTCTTTAAAAAAAAAAGTTAAGTATTAAATATTTGCATTTCAAGAAATTTAATCTAAAAAAAGAATTACGCATAGAATAATGTATAAACACAAAATTATTGAAAACATTATAATTCACACAAAAAGAAGCTTTTTCTAAATTGATAAAAACTATAATTAATTCAATCATAAATTTAAAACAATGATGAACAGATAAAAACATTACATTTAATTTTACTATATTATTATCTAATAACTATATTACTATATTATAATTATTATACTACTTTACTATATTATTTTACTATATTATTATCTAGCAAATTTTTTTAATAAATAACTTTAATAAAAAAATTGATAAAAATTATTGATTTCATTGTCATGTCATTGATTCATATTTGTCATTTTAAATAACTTGTATTTGCATTTATATTTGTATATATATATACATATAAAGATTATATAAGATATATGTATATGTATATAAATGCAAATACAGGTCATCGAATTGACGCAATTCTCGATATATTCGCGAGACAAAGTAATCGGAAACGGTCTATTTCTCTTGAGTTCGTTTTCGTGCGCAAGTGCTTTCCATATCTAACCCTAGTATACATATATATACACACATAACACCAACCGCTTTTCTTCTTGATCTTTTCGTTCGGCATTTTTCGCATGTATCTCGTATCCGATCATCGATTCCAATCCTCTTAGGACTTTATGTTCGTTCTGTTATATCTTTTCTAACTCGAGCTTTTCCCGATATTTTTGCGCATTGTTGTCCCTCGCGTCTCCCTGTTACTTTACTAACCTCTACGCTCCCTGTTTGCTTCGATCTCCCTTTTTCTTTTTTCTCTCTCTCTCTATCCATGAGTCGAGATGCGCTGCAGTCGACTTCCACTTGGTCGAGCGTGATCGAAATTGATCTACGCGGTACAAAAGAGTGTATCGACGGTCGGGACACTTCGGTCGGGCCGATAGCAAAAGAGTTAATTATAAAGAGCCGAGCATCAAAATCCGATACGTTGTCCATCGTTGTTACTAACGGCGATGACCAATGAAGCCTCAGTGCGCGTTCGCTCGATCGCGAACTGAACGTCGACCGGTTTATCGGACATGGTAAGATCGATATGTAGCGGCAGATAGGTTAGAAGAAAGAGACACTCGATTTCATAATAAAATAAAAAAACATGAAGTTCGTTTTTATTCAGCCCGGGATTATCTGAGAATCGATGGTTATGTACCGGCATATATGTTTTATTGTGATTGAAGAAAGATTAGTTTATATCGATGGCAACATGCAACTTTTTTTTTTTTGTAGTATACACAATGTATGCTGTAAGCTGACAAATGTAAATAATATGGTATTATAACTTCGAAAATCATGATAGATTTCAGTGAAGTTTATTTGTACTATAGTATATTTTCGATTGGATGATGTTGTTGAATATCTATTATAAATCCTTTTTAATATGAACTTTCACATTGAATCTAAGAATCGATATAATCTATAAAGAATTACACAATAGAAGATGTTCTATTTATTCTATCGAACACGTGCCTCGCTATATATACATATATATATATATGCACATATAGTATGTTGCTATGAAAACCGGCTCTTCGATATATTTTCATCCTGTTCATGTAACAACGATAGAACATTAAAATATTTTCAAATTTTAAATATCAATTTGAAAATTTAATCCAATTAAAATTAATCTATAATATATGCGAATAATTATTTATTTTTCTTATTAAAAAAAAAAAAAAAATTTCTCTTTAAACATCGTAAATTTTTTTTAAGAATTAATTTTTATTTATAAATCTTATAATAATTTATTTATAAATAATTTATAATTTTTCTAGTGAATTTGTTATTCCCTTGGTTAATGTCTTCCATGAACTCGCAGAAACGACTATTTTATTAATCCCAGATTTCAAGTTGATTGCCTCTAAACAGTTAATGGATTACGTCGAATGCTTCGAGAAAGTTTTATCTTTTATTGCAAAACGGGAGCGTGTGAGCAATGAGTCGGGTATTCGAAATTAACATCAAGTCAAAGTTTTACCTGTTGCAGCGGAGCAATCACGGAAATTGCAAACTCCCCCGCTTTACATGTATTCACATGCACGATTTCGTGATCTTAACACGTCAACCTTGACCTTATTAGATTTTCAAAGTCGATATCTCTTTCTAATTTAAAAATTGTTTCGCAAGAATTGTATCGTTTTTACGTACATGTTGAACTTTTTATCGAATTCATTTATTTCCAACATATCGAAAATAATCGACAATGCTATCGGTTACACATGTGATAATAATTTAAATGAAAATTTCGCTTCGAAAAGTATCTCGATATAAAACGTATTAAAATAAAATTTTTTTTTTCTTTTAATTTTTGAATTAAATTTGTTTATATCAAATAATTAAATTATTTCTTGTCAAATTTGCTTGATTCGTAATATATAACGATAATACGGATACAATATTCAAGTAAATACTCTAGACATGAAATTAATTAAAAACGTTGAGAATATCGACATATCGATAATTCCAGACATTAAAGCATGAAGACTAACTCTTAAAACCTATCCATCGTTATCTCTTTTGTTCACTAATGCTTTCATTGATCTTTTAAGTGGCTACCTATTACTCTTCGTTAAAAACTCCTTCAAATAAAAAATAAAAAAAATTTGTAAAAAATAACTCAAGCATAATATAATATGTTTCTAATGTAAATTTAAAGATGCATTAAAAAACTAAAATAACGCCTAACATTTAAAATAAATTCGTATAAAATTTTTTTTTTATTTTAATCAATGATTTATGAAATTTTTTCTGATTAAAATAAGATCCATATACTATATAATTTGAATTATATTCATTTGTTTAATAGAAAAAAATAAATTGTTTATATTAAATACATAATGATTCAAATTATATTACGTTTGATTTCGATTATTACAATTATTCATACAAATTAAATCACGATTTTTCCAATAATTAAATTACACCTACGCTTTTTACAATTATAAAATATTTATCACATAATAAGAAAGAATGTATAATGTATATTCAACTCACCGTGCTGTCCATGGTAAAACTTTGGTGCCTTCCAAACTGATGCTCCTCAATTCATATTTGGATCTGTGGCGAAGTGGTGAACCAGGCGCTGTAGTCGTGTGGACAACGTTCCTCAAGCTCTTCGAGCTACTTCCGGTGAGTGCGTGCCTCCTACCGCCGGCACCTTCTCTGGTCGATTGATTTGTCGATCTTTTTAAAGAACTCATTGTTGATAAGAAGATTATTTTCTCAAGCAACAATTCTCTCACATCTTTCTCGAATATTCGATCTTTGAAAAATTCTTCTCAAATTCGAGAATCAACTGGAGGAGAACGAATCTTAGCAATACGCATGTTTCTTTATTTTTTCCTTCGGAAGAATTCTATTTTAAATAGCACTTTTAGAATTTTTCTTCTCGTCCATTGCAAAAAAATAAAAATTCGATCGATTCGATAATTCGAATTTTGCAAAATTTTGCAAAAAGATGATGGTTTTTCGACGATTTCAGATTTCTTTGGTCCACTTTGTGATTTCAAGAATTTTATATGTATATGTATTGTTACAAAAGTACTTTTTTAAAATTGTTTCTCTTTTTTTCGAAAAATAGAATTTTTTTTTAAATTATTTTTGCAGTCATCGATTTTTTACAAATTTTATCGTAAACTTTTTCGAAGACTTTTCTTTTAAACAGTATTATCGAATTAAATGTTAATTGGAATCTAAAATATACAATTTCGTTCAGAACGATTTTAACTTCAAAACATTTCTTCGGTTGTTTTCAAAAATTCTTCAATAATCTCATTTATAGAGTATTAATAAAGAAGGTTTCCATTACTGATTGAATTCCTCTTGTTTGAAATTTCACGTTCAAATTGCTTGATCCACTTTGCGATTTCCAAGATAAATATATCGTGCCACTTTCAAAGAATCATTTAAATCACTTTTTCACTTCGAAAAACAACTTTTTCAAAGAATAGTTCTTTGCTTCGAAACTTATGGGATATCGTCAAAAAATGATAGTTCCAATTGTGGATCATAATTTTCTTGAAATTTCGTGTCGAAGTTCTACTATTTTATGGAGTATTCTTTGGAACAATTTTTCATTCTAAAAAATAACGTTTTTTTTAAGAATAAGATAAGAGAAGAACAATAGAATAAGAATAATAGATCTAAATTATATTTTGAGTTTTCTTCAGAGTTTTCTTAATCTATGAGGTACTATTGAAAAACTAATAAATATATAATTTACTATTAATTCATTATTATAATTTTTCTTGAAGTTTCATGTAAAAAGTTTTAATTCACTTTTTAATTATAAAGATACAGATAATAAAGATATGATTTCTTTTAAAATTTATTTGAAGTGTAATTTATCTTAAAGATAAAATATTTCTTTAAATTTTCTTTTCACACATTTCAGAAATTAATTTTGATTTAAGGAAAAATATTCAATATCATCAATCAAAAATTTTCTAGAGTTATATATTGAAAATTCTGGTATTCATATTCTTGTATCAACAAATATCCTTCATTACATTCCAAATCTTGCCCAAACTTTCTTAATCTTCTTCAAACTTTTCAACAGCCAATCCTCATTTACAAACTGTTATCAAAAATTCAACAAATCCTTAATCATTAATTCAATTTCTCCAAAGAATTTATTTTTAAAACTCTGATTCGTTTTCGATTTTCAAATATAAACATTCTTCTCTATTTTTGTACAAGATCTTTTATTTTCTTTAAAAATCTTGAGTACAAAGTAGTCTTAAATTTTTTCTTTTTCGATGATAAAATTAAAAAAAAAAAAAAATAAACAAACCTTCGTGTTCGGATTATTATTTGAAAATCAACACTTTTAAATATTAATCGAACTACTTTTCAAATAATCGTATCAAATTCCTCGATCTACTTTATGTTCTTAATCATAAATATATGTCTATTTTCCACAACGTTCTTTAAATCGTTCTGGTATTCCAGCAAAGAGGCTATCTTTCAATACAATGCCTCTGAAAAATTTCTTAATTTTCTTCGGCGAATTCTTCGGAAATACGTCTTTATTTGCAGAATATCGAATCATTAATTCCCTTTAAGGAGAAATGTTTTAAAATTTTTTAAAGATGAACAATATTTTTATCTTCTAAAAAATTCACTTAGCCAAATGCAGGATAAATCTAAATTTCTTTCATAAATTCTTGAGAAAAAAATATTTATAATTACACACCATCAAAAGTAAAGAATTTTCGAATTATTTTTCTTGAATTTTCGTAGAAATATTGCACACTTTCAACCATTCTTCCTATTCTTCAAGAAATTCTTTGAATCACAATTTTTTGCAACAACAATGTTCAATCACAAAGTTAATTTTAAAAAACTATTAATCATTAATCAAACATTTTGATATATTCATGAAATATCAAACATAAATATATTCCTCAAATTAATCATTCAGGTACCACTTTTCTATTCAAAACGTAATAAGTCTTCCAATAAGTCGTTCCTTTTTTAACTTTATTTTTTAAATTCTTCTTTCTTCTTTCATCAAACTGAATTTCAAATTATATAGAAATTTAAATTTTGACAAACAATAAATTCTCTAAATATTAATCAAATTCTCCAATATAGTGTTCAAACGTAAACATACTTCTCACAAACATCGTTCATATATCACTTTTCTATCTCGAAACTCTATTTTCCTCTTCTTTAGACTCTTCAAAGCTTATACGAGATCTCAATCGTAGAGCAATCAATTGTAGAAACCAATAAACTTCCGATGATTAATAGAAATAGAATTTCATAAACGTTGTCGGTTCCATATAACGATCCTTAAAATCGAATAATCGAGTCGACTGCTCATCGTACGTTCGCCATTTGAGGTTTTTGTCGTTGTTGGTCAGACGGGCAACTGAACCGTCGGATGAACAACCGGCAACCATAAATGACTGCGCCACCTTTCAACCCCACCATGAAGCATGGTTCGCCACCATAACTGGCCGCGAGCGTCG
>NW_006264153.1:67343-80103 GCF_000469605.1 Apis dorsata
TCTTGCTATCCCCACTCCCATCGCGTCTCTTCGATGCTTCGATCATCGAACGTTTTTCCCCGGCCGATACCCTCTTTTCAACTAGTTACGCTTCACTGATTCGGGATCGATCCACCGCGAGATCCAAACGCTTCCATTCTACCGGTAACCTGTTGATAAACAATCAAGAACACCGCACCATCAACTTTCTCGCTTTTTTTTCGTCCGATTAAACGATACTGTATATAGTATCCACTCTTTTCTGCCTTCTTGCGTTGCTTAAATAAAACTTGGAAAGGATTTGTGATACGGTTCACGAAGAGAGACACGTATTTATGGATACATACATCAAGTAATATATGGTGATGGAGAAAGTCGGCTTTCAAGCGTGCGGCTCGAAGTTGAGGTTAGGTTTGTTTCAATCTTTTGATAATCGTGATGATGGTATTCTCTTACGATGCTGTATTTATTTTCTTCGTGAAAATTTATCACAGTTTCACAGTTCATTGATTGAATTACTTTTTTGATTGGAAGGTTGTACTTTTTTTTTTTTGTTATGATCGTTTCTTTAATGCATTTTTTTCTTCTTTTTACTATTAATTCACGAGTCTATTTCTACATAGCATTGATTACATGTTTAAGAATTCGAAATTGATTTTATCTAGTTCTTTTGAATCAAATATTGATAAACACTAAGTAAAAATCGAAGAATATTTATTATATAATTATTTTATTTTTATTAAAAAGTTTATAAATATCGTTTATTGATTTAATTATTTTTCATACATTCTTCGATATCTCTCATCTATACGAAAAAAATTCTCTATCTAATAATTAATATTAATTTATGGTATGATTTTATAATATCATATCAAAAGATTTTGAAGTTTTCTTTGAAAAAATTGAAGGGAAGAAAGAATAAAATACTTTATGGTAAATTTCTTAACATTTCTAAAATATCGTACGAAGGATTCTATTCTTTTTATTGATTTTCGAATAATATTGATTCAAATAAATATTGGAAACTTATTTAATCTTAATTTAAAAGATTACGATATTGTTCGAAAAAACATTTTTTTTTTATAAAAAATACGGAACTCATCTCATTTATTAATTTGTAAACAAAATACGATTTATTTTTTATTGGATTGATTCTAAGAGTCAATAATAAGAAATAAAAAATTATTTGAAAACGAGTTTCAATTAAAATTTATTTTATATTGTTTTTATTTATTTTATTTAACTTTTTGTATTTCATTATTACTAATATATTTCGAATGTATATATTTTAAAATCATGTTGTGAAAAAAGTTAATTACAAATTAATATGATTTTCATTATATACATCCTTTTAACCTGACTTGATAAATTATTTTATATCTGCAATATTTCTTACGAAATACTTCGTCTAACTTCGTTTACGTTTCACATATATAAAGCAACAATTAACGGTTGATGTGTAGTTTTTAAAAAATATTCATGACACGTACTTCATTAACGATAATTTAAAAATCGTTTATCCTACTAGACTACAACACTGCAAAAGAGGCGAACAAATTCCTTTGACCATCTTACACTCATTAATTTTATTTACCGATCGTTCTCATGTTCTCTTTCGATGACAATATTCATATTCCACGATTAAAAATCTTTTAAAATCTTTTGATTAACAATAATATAATTTTAATAATTTCATAATAATAATAATTATAAACATTTAGATTTTTATGTATAATGAAAATAAAATAATTTTTTAATTTTTTTACTAAAAAGTTTGCAAAATAGTGAAAAGAGTGAAATTAATTTTTAGGAAATGAAGATTATATCTTCATCTTGTGGGACATAGTTAATATGATTTCTTGAAGATTGCTTTAATTATATTTCATTGAATTGATAATTTAAAAGTTTTAATTGAAAATTAGATTCAATAATGGAATATTAAAATCTGGTTTGATAAAGTAGTTGTAGAGTTTGCGAAATGTAGTACTATCTTTTCGCGAGAAAGAAATTCAATTTCTTAAAATCTAATTCAAGAGGGAAGATCAAGTACTAACATCAATCTTAATCTATCATCTTCATCTATTGTGGTAATAGAGTAATTTATCATCGAAAACACTTTCACTTCTTTTTTTACATTCATTTTTCATAACCTATTAATATTGATATTAATTTATCATATTAAATAATAAATTATTTATGATTTTTTTAAATCAAAGAAAATTGAATTGTCATAAAATATAAGAAAATATTAATTTTTTTAAACAAAAGCTAGACGTAGAGATTGATATTTTTATTTTTTTTCATTAATTTCATTAAAAATTATTTTATGGAATATAAATTTCAATTATTTTTTTTCATAAAAATTTTTTTCCTAGAAAAAATATTTTGTAATTTAATAAATTTAATTCATCAATTTCGATAAAAATAATATCCAAAGAACAAATCACATAAATCTCCATTTTAAAAAGATTTTTAAATTCCATCTTGCGCAACAATTACTTCTAAATCACACCTGTTAATCTTCATTTCCACCAATCCTTCAATTTATCAATTTTCTAACAGCAAAATATCAATTTCTTCAAACAAACAAACAAAAAAAAAAAACCAAATGAATTTTATAATTTAACTTAAAATTTCCACTTTGCACAATAAATAAATCGACCTCTCTCTCTAAAAATTTTTCTTAAATAAAAAATTCAATATTTAAAATTTAATATTATTATTATTCCTGAATAATTATTTTTAAATATCGAAAAATAAGAAGCCAAAATTTTGTTAGTCACTTTGTAATAACTTGGAATTTCCTAACAAGAAAAATTTAAAAAACAAATATTTATAACATAGATATTATCATCGAAACGATCAGTAACACTGTCTTCGAATAAATTAACAATACAAATATTTTTGTACAATATTAATATAAAATAAATAAATATTAAAAATTTTTAAATCATTGTACAATTACTGATTTAACTCTTTCTCGAATTTCCACCTAAATAAATTTTCCAAACCACGAGAACAAGTTTCTCGAGACGCGAACATGAGACGCAAAGCGCGAGAACGAAGGGCTCGTTCGTCGAAGACTGATGCTCGATTCACGGCCAAGATTATTGCGCGAACGATGAAAGCAGCGCGTGCGGAAATGCGCATGCGCAATGGCCGTCGCGGACACGACCAAAAACGCGACCAGAAATGCAAGTGGAACACGAGCAAGGAAAACAACTGAAATATTGTTTTTCAAAAAACGAGATTTGCGATCGTATTTGCTCCCAAGGTGTGTCTTTTTCTCCAAGGTTCTCTTTTTCTCAAAATCGATTATGGGAAATATTCTTTGGTGCAGTAATCATCACTAGCTGTTTTTCTCTCGTGACCGTGTGTGGACTTTGGATATTCATTTGGCCTGTTAGCCCAGTACAAGGCGTTTCAAGATTGCAGATCGGTCGAGATGAGAGTGCATGGAATGAGAGAGAATAATTTCAATCAGAAAGTGTATGCTACGAGATTATTTCAGTTGTTTAATAAGAATTGAAAAAGTTGTAGATTCGAGTATTCCATTTCAATTTTTTGAATGTAACTATTTGTTATTATATATGTTGAAAAAAATATTTCAAAAATGTAATTTAATTTTTTAAAAGATTTATGTGAATCTTAATTTAATTGGATAATAGTTTTAATTTTTCAAATTTCGATTCATTCGATCTACAAGTTTTATAAATATCAATTAATAAAGTTAGTATATTAATTCACTATAGGAAACAAGAAATGAAAAAACCAATATTTTGTTTCACAGTTTTAATACTTTCTTTACACTTATATTTATAAAACAGTTATTTTATGGTAGCTTTTTTTCTATAAAAAAAAAAAAGAAAAAGTTATCTTCTTCAAGGAGATCCTGTATATCTTTCATTAATCGATGTTTAATCAACATGTGTAAACTTCTTTCTTTTTTTAAATGCTATCTTTTTTTTTTATTTTCTTTTGCAAAAGGAAGGAATAAAAAAAAAATTGAATGAAGCATACAAAATTCTTGACTCGAAAGAATTAATTGGATGGAAAATTTCATAGGAACGATTATTTTTTGTTAATACACATAGATATACATTACATATACATATAGGGTGTCCCATTTTAATCTTTCCATGCGATTAGCTTTCGAAACTATTGGTTATTCACATAAGTGTTTCGAACCAGAGATGATTTTGTGGAGAACACGTTGTTCTCAGCGTTACCCTTCTAGAAATAAAAATATTTAAAAAATTTCAAGGTCTGTAATTTTTAAAAAATGACTATGATGTTTCTTTTATTTTTTTTAAATATTTTTTAAAATTCTTTGCGCGAATGAAATTTTATATGATTTTTGTGTAAAAAAAATTGATAATAAAATTAATTTTATTTTAATGAGAGATATTAAAATCACTTTCATGTCACTAAGATACTTTTACCTAAATTTATTTAGAAAATATTTCAACGCAGATTATATTTAATTTAAATAATCTTTCTTTAAACTACAAATCGTTCCTCAACTTTGCATGGAATAATTGAAATAACACGCTTTCAATATGCTTGATTCTGAATCAAAAATAAAATAATTTTTACAAGATTTTCATATTCTGAATTAAAATATTCAGTTATTAACGATACAAATTATATTTTGAAAAATCTCTATATAACATAACATTTTTCAAAAATCAAAAAATTTTGAGATAAATTTAAAAAAAAATCAAGATAAATGTTAATCATTCATGTTAATTATTCATTATTTAAATTTGAAAAAATTAGATAAAAAATTAAATATATTACAAATATATCATAATCTAAAATCAATTTTCATTTCAACTCATAAAAATTAATCTAAAAATCAGATTTACATTGTAGATTAATTAATTTAATTTTGATTGATTTTTATTTATCCAAATTTTTATTATAAAAATTAATTTACAATATACAATTGCAAATTTAAATTAATTTTTATTCGTTTAAATATACAAGATAAATTCACTAAAATTTTTAATTCTTCAATGAAATCGTTAATAACCTAAGGTTTCTTTCCTTTCACAATTTTTTTTTCATAAAAAGATATACATATACATAATAATTTATTTTTTTCAAAAAATTATTTTTTTTTATCACATTTTACTTGTGACTCAGAAGTTTTTTTATGTCTTGAAGAAAGCACAACTCACGAGATATCTTGTATATATAAGTACATACAATATTTATTCGTTATAAACTCGCTTTGAGATTTAATCATAACATATAGTTATTAGATACACGAAATTTTAACCTCATTTTATTTTTGTTAATAATAAACATTGTTAAGAATAGTAATAAAAAAATGGAGGAGAATTGATAGTCTAAATATTTGAAAAAAAATAATGTTCTCTTAATGTTTTCTTTCCATCATTATCATCACTAATTTTTAAAAATAGAATCTTAGAATTAATTTCGAATATGCTAAATGAACTCGTGAAACTTATTGAGTATTTTGGACACGAATTGATTTTTTTTAACTTCACAAAGAAAAAGCTTGAATTCCGAATGATTCTATTCGTTACGAATGCTTAGAGCGAACTGCACATTATATTGTTTTGGTATGATATTAGTCGCGTGAGTGGATCCAAGAGTGGGGAGACTATCCTCATTGGTAGGAATTCCGAGCTTATATCTACGAGAAGAGCTCGAGCGTATAATTAATAAATATTGTAATTGTGAATAAATCTGTTTACGTGTACGTGGAGGTCAATATCTCTATAGGACCATCACACTATATAATAGGATACATTTAAACTCTGAGAGAAGATTAAGTACGTCTTGAAGAAAGGAAATCCTAGCTATTGTTTCAAGCGTATAACCCAGCACCGTATGTTTCATTACCTATTTAAATAGACTATTATCGCAACGCCACCATCCGACCGAATATTTAACACTTTGGCTAACTTCGTTTTCCACCGTATTATTCCCATTGTCCGCGCTACCTGGAGATCTATGAAGCTATCGTATACGGAAGTTAACAGTGTTCAAATTCGACTAAGCACGTTTCTTTGTATGTAATTGCTTTTTATGATTTTCATTACTATTAATACAAATAGATATTTTATATAATATCAAATTTAATTATTTATTATTCTTCTTTGTCAACTTCTGTAATTACTTCTTTTTTATATAATGAAAATATATTACAAGATTAAAGATTATAAAAATTAAAAATGACCAATATTGATCAGCTTAAATTGTTATAAAAGACAGTTTTCTCATTATTAAAAGTTATGAAAGACAGAAAAATTTTATTTTTATGTTTCCTATATGGATCCAACCAAGATTTATATTTCTTTCTCTAAAATAATAAAACATATTATATTACGAAAGAAGATATGTGATTTTGAATATCAAATATCGAAATAAGATATGCTTTTCTGCATATCGATAAATATGTTTCATATTGATAGAATTTAACCTAATATTTCTTGATAATAATGTAATTAAAGAAAAAATACAAAAAAGATTAATTCTGAAAGTCGATATATTTTTCTTATTGCTATTAATTAGCTGTTCGTTAGCGATTAATGATTAATTATGGATGAACATATTTTAAATTTCATAATGCTTATGAAAATAAATAAAAAAAATTCAATTATACTAGATGCGCAATTTAATTCTAAGTAAATAAATTCAAAAAAAAGTTTTATCTCTCATTTTGTACTTCAACAAATATTTTATGATTTTTCATTACATAAGGCATATATATTTTCTTAGAAATTTCCGAAAAATTATTGCTATTAAATTCACAAGCATTTTGTTTTCTTTGTAATAAATCAAATTGCGATATATTATAATTATTATGTAACAAAATTAAAATTAATATTTTTTTTAAATATACTTTTATATTTTTTATATATATATATAATAATTTTATTATATGAAATATTTCTAATATTCAATTTAATAAGAAAATTTGCTTGATTAAAAAAAAAAAAAAAGATTATACTGTATCATTTAATACATCAACATTTAAAAAATTCATTGCAAAAAATAAAAATTAACATGTTTCATTGATAATGATTTCCGATGTCTGATAAAAAAATCTTTTATTAAGTAAACGTGCATGTTCATTATTATATATTTTCTAACCATATCAATTAGATATTAACTATTCGTATATTATAAGTACAACTGTCAAATAAAGATGTCATTTTGTTCCTAGAATGTCTGCAAATATATTGAATTAAAAAGTATTGTTAATTATATAATTTTCTTACATTTTGCAAGTAATTGAAGATTTCTTGTCATATAAAACAAAATTTGATGAATAAATGAAGATAAACTTAATAGTGTTATAATAAAAATACTTTTCAGTAATAATTTTTAAATAAAGCCTAAAAAAAGAAAAATTCAAATTCAATTAGATTTATATAAAAAAAATAAAAATTTTTCTTATTTGATATGCATTAATCCATAATCTTAATATATATTGCATTCAAATAAAATATTATTAATAAAATATTATATCACTAATAAGATTTATCTTCATTTTTTTTCCAATTTTCAATTTAAAGTACTAAAAAATATTAAAATTTTTAAGCAAACTTTAATATTAAAATATTTTACAAAAATTCGTAGCAAAAGTGTTAAATATTATTAAAAACAAGGTCATGGTGGTTTTTAATGATCGTAGAGATTTTCAAAATGCGTCAGTCGATCATTGAATGTTAAAAAAGCGAATTTGTTGCATGATTACTTTTAAACTTTTTTTAATATTTTAACTTATTTTCAAGTTAATTCCTATATTATGATTTAATTCGATCGTTTTCACCATATTCTACAATTCCACTCGTTCTACAATATCGATTCTTCTTATTTTTTTTTATTTTTTTTTTTTCTATTTTAATTCAAGTGGCAAGTGGAGAAAATGGCTAATTATATCTTCAATATGTTGACTGTTCAATTTCAAGATAATTACTAAATAGGAAAACATTTAATATTTAATATTCAATAATTAACGGAAATATTTATAGATAAATCCATTTAATAAATCGAAATGAAATTATAAATAATTATTAAATTTATAAAAAATATACGTATATTTTCTAACAATGTAAAAATAATATTTTTATTCAATTGTTTTGATTTATTTAAAATTATGCAGATTTCTTACTTGATTCGACAGTCAACGTATCGAGTCGTAAATACACGAATGTTCGTTCGAGAATGTTTTGATATTCATAAAGAATATCTTCAAATTGTGTCTTCTGATTTCCCAAATGCGAGTAGGCAGTGAACATTAAGTAATCGTCCTCTTGATTGATAAAAATAAATCTACTAAACACAATCACAATTAATATAGAATAGGTAAAAAGATATAAAAGTAAAAGAATAATGACGTGAATCATCGAAAAGTTATTGCCAATTTGAAGAAACTTAGATATTGTAATAGAGGTTATAAATATTAATTTTTCAAGAAATTTTCATTTTTCACTGATATTTTTAAATATTTCCACTATTTTCAAAAACATGATTCTTCTATATTGTCTATTTTTAAAGATTCTTGTCTTTATAATGATAACAAACAACTATTAATGTTCATAACCTCTATCACAATTGTCAATCAAATTTTGCATTCGAATCACAGAAAATCGAAGGAAGGCATTCAATAGGACGGAACATGAAAGCGAATTTTTTTCCAAAATTCTTAAAAAAATTCTCAGATCTGCATCTCCGGCTCGGAATCGTCATGGAACCAATTCGAACTCCTTTGATTCTCGGTTACGTGCACACTATTCAACTCTCTCTCGATATATCGATTCGATCTAGTTATCGACGATCCCTGTCTGCGATCATCGAACGACGCCAGAACCTCCAAGCGGTCGTTCCTCCTCACTACTCTCGGCGTAGTTTCCACGGAACTAGTTCCTTCCTCCTCGGCCGCCCAAGGCGGGAGATCCAACATGCCCGATGGAATTCCCCAGTGTTCCGTGAATTCTGAACCACTTCTGGCTAGACTGGGTTGGCTCAAAGATCTCACTAGCGAATCTGCACCTTCGAAGGAACTCAAACTCGTCAAATCGTCCCTGTCCACTCTGGCGAAGTCTCTTACTGTCATCTCCGACATAGATCTTACGTCCACTTCGCTAGCGCCACCTGTACCTCTATGACTTGAACCAAGTCTACGCAAACGATTAGATTGACTCATTGTTGTCGTCGATTGCGACATCTGAAGTCGATGGCCCTGAGTACGAGCAGAACTACCTCCATCGCTCTCGTATTCGTACAAAGTAGGCAGAGAAGATCTTCTCGATCTAGTGTCCCATTCAGAGGATTTGGATCTTTTGTATCGTTGTCCGTGATTTTTCCCATGAGTGGAAGAGGAAGTTGAACCCGCTTGCGTCAATGGAGGACCTAATATTCGAATGATCACATCCCATTTGTCTGACGGGAATAGATTGGTGTATCTGGCATCTTTTCGTATTAACTCGTAATCTTCTTTAACCACCGCTTCTGTTAACAGAGTTCGTAAAGTACTATCCGTGGTAATTATTTCGCGCCATTTTATTCGCTCTTCGTCCGTCAATTCGGAAGCGTAACGGGGATCCAAGACCCGAGACAATCTAGAGAACCAATCGGAATCCGTCTCATCCATGGAACGATGAGCCACTGGAGGTGGTCTACAAGGAATCTCGGCTCTAGCTGTATAAGTAGGTTCGATATTGATATCCGGTTCCTCGTCAACTGGCACATCAATGTGACTTCCTATTGGCTCGTTGGTGATGGTCAGGTTAGAAGTAGAGCTAACGTCGGAAAAATTCTCCAAATCAGGAGGAGGTGGTGGGAAGTTCTCCTTGGGATAATTTCTGATAGTCACGTCCCATTTGGGATCGGGTGGAGGTGGCTTGGCTCTATACTCCGTCACCTGGCGACGATGGCGCTCAACATCTTCGATAGTTTTCTTCTCTGTCACCGTCTTCAAAAACACGTCGTCTACCTCATGAGTGGTTATCTCTGGACGCCTGGGAGCGACAACTTGAGGTTCGACTAAAGGTTCCGTTACCTCTTCTCGGAACAAACGATGCTCGCGATGTTGAACAGCTGTATGAGTAGTGGTAACCGTGGGCACAATTGGTGGAGGTGGTGGAGGAGTTGGGGCTAGAATATTGGCCACTCTGTATTTGGCGTGCGTGTGATCGGTTACTTCGGTCAAGGAACGTGTTTCTGTTAACTCGGTATTTAACGAAGTCAGAGATCTAGGTCTACGAATTTCATGGTGTTGCAAAGGTGGCTGCTCGACGGGAGGAGACGGAATTCGTTCTTGAATCATACTAGTGCTGGTCGTGGTCTCTCTTTCGGCTTGCTTTCTCAATATTCTGGAATAAACTGGCGGCGTTTGCTGTCGAGAGATGGTGGATGTGGAAGACGTGCCTCCTGGAGGTCCGTGAAGCTCGGGAACGTACGAGAAAGTGGTCATTCTGGCAGGTGGACTCTCCAGGCTACGTGTAAGACTGGATTCCTCTTTTTCCAGAATAGTGGTTAGGTTTCTCTCCAAAGCAACGCTCGCGATATCAGATTCTGACGGTAGAGGGCTTGGAGGGGGAAGTGGCACTCTCTTTACTCGCATTTGGACATCAAATTTAGGTTCGATGGGCGTGGCCACCATGTGACGCGCAATCGCAGTTCTCGAGGCATTCGCAGCTGTCATTGAAGATGTTTCCACTTCCGCGGCGACTGTCTCGGAATAGAGGGAGCTAGCGGTACGCATTTCGCGTTGATGCGTTTCATGATGGACGAAAGCTTTGTTGTCATATGAACCGGCCGATGAAACTGGCAATGAAGGTTCTTCGTCGACCTGTGAACAAAAAATGATTTGATTTTCGTTAATTCTAATGATATTTGAAATTAATCAAATTTAAATAATTGACGATGAAATAAAAATAATCAAAAATAATTTATAATAAGGTAATTCTGAAGTTATTTACACAAGTTAAATATATAAATAAGAAATAAATAAACATTTTTTAAATTTTAATTTTAATACACTTTATATTAAAAATTTCAGAATCAAAAATACAAAATTTTTCTGTATCGATATGTATTGAATAATTTACCTCGGAGCTCTCGCTTGGATAATCGCTTGGCAACGAGTGGTCGATCATCAAGTTCGCATCGCTACCGGTAGTGGATGGAGGTGCGTGCAAAAGTGCATGAGCTCTGGGTATCTTTAGACCCTCGAACATGGTGATATTGCTCAGAGAGGATGTGGAGAGTTTCGTTATCTCCGAGCCCGAGCCACTTCCGAATGGATGTCGGTGGATCACGCGAACATTTCTACGTTTTAGACACATGTATGAGCAACCGAGGCCGAGCAATAGTAACGAGAGGAACAGAATGGCGCAGATGATGAGCATAATTTGAAATCCTGTCAATGGCGGTTCGGGCAACGGAGCTGGTGCTGGAGTGGCTAAACTGTTGGAAAAGAAAAATATCCAGTCTTGAGTAAGTTCTTAAGTAACTTCTTAAGAATAAAGCAAAAAATTTGTATTAAATTGCCTCTTTATTTCACGTGGAAATAGGTCAAAATGAATAAGAATACGATTTTTATAGGAGATTCAATTTTCAAGAAGCATAAAGGATCCATTTATTAATAAAACTAGATAAGAAATTTAATGGAACGTGCAATAATTTATCAAGAAACAAAAAAGAAAAAGTCTTGAGGAAAAAGAACAAATGAAGGATGATCTTACTTATGGAGCATAAAACTTCATCAATAATTAAATTTCTTTAGTAATGAAATAATCGATTTTCAAAATAAAATTTTATACTTCTAATGTTCGAAATTAAATTCTTATGAAACTATTACATAAACAATTGAAAATAGTAAAAAATTTAAAAAATTTCATAGAAATCACTAATTATCTTTATCTCATTATATATTTCAATAAAATATTGTATTATTTATATAATTGAAATTCTACGAATGAAAATAAAAATAAAAATAAAAATAAAATGAAAAATGACAAGAAAGTAAGAAAGAAGACTCACATGCTGGCAGGAGGAGCTGGTGGTGCAGGCGCCATAGGCGGAGGATATCTGCAAACTATCGTAATAACTTCATCCCCATCCATTTCGAGGCCAGGATGGAAGCGAACTACAACGTTGTTTGTGAACACGCGTTGAGGATCCTGCCTCGTACCGCATCCTGTAACAATGCATCAAGGCTGATTATGCGTTGTCTAGCCGCGTCAAGAGCTTTATTAACCCTTTTGCATCCATGAAATAAAAAGATATGAAAAAAGATATGAAATATCTTTTACAATACAACTTTAAACGCAATGTTGCCTGCTTCGAACAAGACATTTTACAATGTAACGTTATTCATGCAATATATATATTACGAAATCAGACATTCCTTGCGTTCTACAATAATTCATAAAAATGAGATAAGATATCGAGCAAAACAAAAATTTCTCCAAGATGCAGCAAAAATCATTTTAACCATTATTTTTCGCGTGGGTATATTCAAATTTCGCTCGTAAAAACTTGGAATCGTCGAAACAGATGTATATGTGTATGCGTGTGTACTCTAAAGAAATAGTTACGGTCCAATCTCTATAACACGAAAGACACAAGTCAAAATAAGGTATTCTCGCGATAAATGTGAAATGAGAAGATCTACGATAAATGTGAAAATTTTGAATCTTGTTTGGAATCTGTTGAAAAAAGAAACGAAGAAATGGAGAGGGGAGAAAGAGAGAGAGAGAGAGAGAGAGAGAGAGAGAGAGAGAGAGAGAGAATA
>NW_006264153.1:80281-93395 GCF_000469605.1 Apis dorsata
GTTCCAACTTGGCGCTGGTCGAGCCACGTCCTTTGAATATGCACGCGCTGTTACGATCGAAATCAGCGTAGGCGACACCGTAAAATGGTTCCTCGAACTTCAATTCAACCTGCATGCTACCCTGGCTGCAATTCAGGTACGCCTTCGTGCGATTCAGAAATATCATCGACGAGATGTCGTCCAATTTGGTTACCTTGCCGTTCAACACTGTGCTGGGCGGTAAACCTGGTTGGTATTCGATACTATTTCCCTGCGATGCATAGTTGCTCTGCGACAGCACTAGAGGAAATGCTGTACAGAGCACGGCCAGCAATTTAAGTAGCATCTGAAAATATTCACTTGAATTTATTTTAAATGTTTTTAGTATTTTAGATTTCTAAGTATGTATGTTATTATTATGTATGTATGTATATTATTAGATTTATGCACTAATATAAATTGTAATAGATCGAATAGTTTTGATGATTAAAAAAATATATTACTATAACATCATTATGTTATTATGATAATTGATATAGTATATCGATATAGTATAGTATATCCATGTACAATATTATATGTACAATATTATAATATAGTATATCGATATAATATTATCATAGTGCATCAAAAATTTATTTTAATCTTCTATTATAAAAACCTTTAAATATTACGAAAATCATCGATCTTCTATTTGTAAACATGTTGCTTCACGATCAATGTCATCCTATATGGTTATGCAATCAAGGCCCGACCACTGTCGTTGCAAATCTATCCTTTCAACGATTTCTTTTTTTCTTGAACGCTCGACACTCGAGCGCGAACAAACGGCGTAAAAATCGTATCGATCGTGAACAGTAAACGTAAGAATTCTATCCGCGAACGTAACAATCCAATTTGACATTGAAGTTTGCAACACTGTACGATAGTTTTACGCCTCGAAGGGAGATATAACGTTGGAGAACGGTCCCATAGCGTTCCAGTTAGATTAGGTTAGGTTAGGTTAAGTTATTGCTTAGGTCCGTTCTTGTTTCTATTCGTCGGAATTTTGATTCTTGGAAAGGAATGTAAAAACATGTTTGTGAAACTTGAAAACAATAGAATAAAGCATATTTTTTATTATTCAAGAAAATAATATCTGAAATAAAATTAAAAACAATAGAATAAAGCATATTTTTATTATTCAAGAAAATAATCTCTGAAATAAAATATAAGAAATATATTTATAAGTATTTTCATTTATATATTTTATTTTCTATATAAATAATATTTAAATAAAACATTAAATTTATAAATTCAATACACAATAAATTATTTAATTGTCGATAAAATTATCAAGAAATTACAATAAGATATTTTTAAAGAAATTAAAATTGAAAATTAATTTAAAGAAAGAATAGAATGTCATCTGTGACTTCAGTGACTTTTAATACATCATAAAAAATATAATATTTATAATCTTCCTATACTTAATATACTTTATTGAATGTCAAGCTAATTTTGCAAAAGTTATTTCCATGATTAACTCAATACATTTTATTATGGCTTCAAAACCCTCGGAAACAGGAATAATTAAAGGTATGGTTCATCTTGAACATCCACATCTATCTTTCAAGCAGAAAAATTTCCTACTTGATTAATTTCCAGCGTTGGAAAAATTATATAGTACATTTATTTCTCTTTTGAAGGCTATTTAAAATAAATAAATATACATGTATAATATTGATATATAAATATTATTTTTATTTTACTTTTTATGAATTTTGTGATTTTTTTATATGTATTAATGTGAATAATTATAATCTGAAAAATATTAAAACGAAATATATAGTAGAGTATTTATTCATAAATAAATATAGATGTAAAATAAACATTGAATTTGATAAGTTTCTAAAATGACTTGCAACATAAATTTTCACCACCAACAAAGAAGAATAGCTTTAACATAGTATAAAACATTTCATCGATATGTTTATTTTGATTTTTAGTCCTCTTTTTATTTTTATAGAATTTCTATCCTTAATTTTCCTAATTTTCTTGTGTTCTCCTTGCTTTATGATTCTTAGAATGAAAACTATGAAAATTTTCTCGAGCTTTCCTTACGTGTAAAAAATTTAGAAGAACTTCTCGAACATTATAATATTGTTAAGCAAAAAATTAAAATTATCTGAAAAAGAAAAATAAGAATTAAAATCCGTAAAAGTTCGAACATGCGCAAAATGAATATTGACGAAGATATGTACGTTCGTGCTACAGCATATTGATTCAGTAACCGATATCGTGAGTTCCAACAGATGTACTATGTAAGTGGAATTCAAGAAAGCGCGATGCAAGACGAAATTTCCTTGTACTTTTCACGTATTAATATTCCATGGTTAGAGTCGAAGATGGTGATAGAATTTTATACATAGGTAAGGCTAAATACGATTCTCTATAATCCTGTCACTTTGAATGGGATTAAATCGATTGTGATCACTCTTGATTTCATTTGTAATCCTGTTTTCATGTTTTCAGAATTTTCAGATTCAATTTTATAAAATTCGTATGAGAGGAAAAATTTAACGAAGAGAAACAGGATTTTATGTTTTAAAATTATTTGTATAAATTGTAATTTATTAAAGACATTAATGTTATATTATGAATATAGAAGAAAATATATTATAATAAACCTAACCTTAATTAGAATTACAATAAGTTTAACTTCATTAAATTTATTAATTATTAAATTAAGTATTACTATGTTGTAATTTAACCTAATCAAACCTTGATAGAATTACAACAAGTATGTTATAGTTAATTTCATAAATTTATTAATAATTCATCACTATGACCAATTTAATTATTCAAACAATCAATGTTTCACTGAATAAGCTTTCTTGTAAAATAATTATTGCAAAACTCATCCAATGGTTAATCATTGACAAGTGATTAAACTCAAAATATTCTTTCGTTTTTTGTCGCCATTCGTCATCCAATTCAATCAGCTAGTTGCTTACAGGAAATGGTTATGCTTGCACGTGGCGAGGTAAATTCAACTGCAATGACGACATTAATGAATCATACGCTTACAATACATCCTCTAGGAATATTGCTGTTGAACCAGCAAGAACTATCGCGAATAATCCAACATATATAGCAGTTCCAAGCAACACGTGGTCTGCTTTGTGTGCAAATCAGATCTTCCTTGATCTATATATGGCTGCTTACAAAGAAACTTACACTTGCTAATTTTAATGAAACTATTTTAATGAAAGTGGATAGATAACTGAAATAAATACGTTTATCTTTATTTGATCGTTTATAAACAAATTGTAACAAACTTTTTAAGCCATGTAATTAAATATATTATAAATAATTTTTAACAAGCGTAAAATGACTGCTAAAAACCTAACCTCAATGATTATTATTCAAAAATTAATTTACATTTTCTAACCTATCAATCAAAAATATATTAGATAACCATATATTTTTACCTACCATTATATTCAAAACTTCCAATTTTCTCTCACACTCGTATACATGTATGTAATTTTGATTCCAAGATACATAACGAAATTACAGAATCTCCATCCGAGAGGCCATTTTTCACAAGAGTGAATGTTTTATCCGCCTTAAAAGAGGCGAAAATTCCGTGGCGTTGAATGACGATCATTAAAGGATCAAATTTCTTCCGTGTTGCATTCCAAACGGATCTGAGCCGAGCAGAGTTGTATCATCCCAAGCTTTGTAATGGAAATATTGCGCAACGCGCACCAGAGGTCGCCTCGATACTTCCTTGCTCATCCGAAACTCTCTGCCAGCTCTTGTCGCGTGATGCAGCTTCGTCCAAGGAAAGTTCTGATATGGTCTGATGCACTCGCACCGTTACACGCCACGGTAATAGTCCTTTTACACAGAATCACTAACGAACCGGCACGTTTGTTACTATTTACTGGTATTCATCAAATCCTTTTGTCTTGTCGCGGTCAAAAGATTTCCGTTCTCGTCGAGCTAGCTTCTAGTTTCGTTTGATCATTTAACCGAATATTTTCGACTAGAAAAGATTTAAATAATTTGACTTTTGAAGTTTCCTCAATTCCAATGAAATTCAATTTATTCAAAGAATAATGGTTTTCAATCTTGTTTGAGATTTACTTTCGAATTCATTCGTCAAATCACTGTTTGATTTCGATATTTAAAATTTCGTTCAAAATTCACGGTAAACGTTGAATAACTGTATGGGACGATCTATGACGTAAGCCCCCCCACTACTTCTAATCATGGAAGGTGGGGGCTTCTTCTAAAACACTAGAACGAATCATTTGTTTATTTTGATCCTCGGCTCTTTTTCTCTTTCACTCATTATCTTTTTTAATTTCTTTTTATTTGCAATATATCATTCAATAAATTAATTAAATATGCTATTTCCTTCCTATACGAAAAAATCGTTAATGTATATTACTGATTATTCTTAATATAGTATATTTCTTAATATATAAAATTATTTAAATAGACTCTGTAAATAAATCGTTAAGCAGGAAATCTATTCTGTTGATTTATAGATATGGTTGCCAATTATATCTTACGAATATTCATTCAATATCCGATACCACTGTCTTCCTTTCTTCGTCGTTACTGTTATTTCAAAATACATACTATGAATTCATCTAATAGCCGATGAAGATTACATATAATGCTTATGCCATCACTTAAGTTAGCAAACTGCTGATTCATGGGAATCATGGATAATAATGACCACTGTTTCAATATGACTTTATAAATTTCATGTATACAATTTTCTCTAATGAATCTCTCAGGCTTTTATCTAAATGTTTGTAAATCATTTTGAAAAATTGAATTATGAAATTAATATTAATTTCTTTTCCTTTCTAACATTGAATTATATTCATTATACACATTAAAATAAAATTCATTGTCTAATTATTATATTCATCAATTTTTATTGATATGAATTTTTATTAAAAAAATTACAGTTTTATATATATTAAGTAATTTTCGCCTGGATTCAAATCAAAATATTTAAAAATGAATTTTTGAAATTTTTGTTATACTTACGTTTATTGCTTTAATATTTGAATTTTCTTCTCCTTGTCCCTCGATTTAGTCTCGCTATGATAATCGCATGCCTGTATGATCTGGAAATTAAATAATAATTAAAAATATAATCAATTTTTTTTACTGTATTTAATATTATAATTAATAATTTATAATTAATAATTATCACACTAAATAGAAAATATTTTAAATAACGTGAGCACGAAATATATGTTCATGAAAGCACAACTATGTTGCATAACTATGTGCATGCATCTAACCATTGCTTTTTCTTTCATCCATCGCGTGATTTCGCGATTTATTTCTACATCTAGTAAAAATATCTTCTTCGTAACGAACATAAGAAATATATTTTCTTCACTATTTCTATTTTTATTTTAAATAATTTTCACATATTTAATGTTTTCAATAATTAATATCATTCGAATAATTTTCTAGATAAGTATTCATATTTTTTTTAATGCTCAAAAGATAAAAGGCATCTGCTTAATCAAATGTCTTGAACCTATGTTTATTAATAAATGATAATTTAAATAATTTGAAAATTATATATATTCGATAAAATTATATATCTACTTATATATCTACTCTTATTTATATTAAAATTAATATGTCAAAAATTATTAATTAACAATTACTAATAACATTATTTATTATAATTATCTCATAATCATTTTGTCTAGTATTGAATTTCTTCCAATCAAATCAATTTCGTTTGTTATTTTTTTTTTTTTTTTTAACAACTTTACGAAATATTATTTTATCTATCATCTAACTATCGAGCATGTCTATGTCTAGCTAAAAGAATCGGTCGAGGTCTCGGCGAGAAGAGAGCGTACACACTACTAAGTAACATAATTACTTGCATGTGTATGAAACAGGAAACAGGCGAGGTCGATACCACGTGATTTTTCATCTCGCTAAATCATCCACAAATAAAGGGGAATAATTAAAAAAAGTTGTTATACCTAAACAACTATATTTAACATCAATTAAAATTTTCATTTTTTTATTTTATTCTCTATACTTTTTTTCTTTCAATTTTTTTTAAATGAAACGAAAATAAGTGTAATAGAAATTTTTTGTTTTATATGGGATCACAAATTGTTCGTTGCATATAAAAAAATTTTAAAAAAATAATAAAATAATAAAATAATAAAAAAAAATTATTTAAAAAAAATAATAAAAATAATAAAAATTTTAAAAAAATTTACAAAAATGCGCATATGCAATATTTATTTAATAAATTATTTTATAATATATTAATGTTTTGCATAATCAACATCAGTCTGAATATTATTAATTTTAATACGATTTTAAAAATCTTAAAATATATACGGAAATAGAAAAAAAAAATGTTTAGAAAATACGAATCGAGAAATGTGAATATAGCGGACCAGTCATGTTTTCTTATTACGCAGTGAAAGTTTGTTAGGTTATGAAGAGTAGTATTATGCGAGAAAGGAAGAGGAAAATTTTACGAAGATATACACGGGAATGGACGAAAATTTTCAGAAAATGAGAATCAGGAAATATGAATATAGCGGATCAGTCATGTTGACAGGTTTTCTTATTACGCAGTGAAAGTTTGTTAGGTTATGAAGAGTAGTATTATGCGAGAGAGAAAGAGAAAAATTTTACGAAGATATAGAGGAAATTTTTGAAGTGAAATATATATATAAGTCTTGGGAATCTCTAAGGGAATATATCAAGAAGAATTCGAAAGCATATGTTCAAAAATCTAAAAGAGCATCAAAAGTTTTTAGTTTCTAAAATATAGAAAGCGTTAGACTGGTTCCATATTTGAAACTTCCAAGGTTTTGTAACAGAATAAAATTCGAACTTTTATTTTAGAAGAGTGTTAAAATATTATAAATATATAATATTTTTAAATTTTTTATTATTTATTAAATAGTAGATACTTGGGACTATTGTATTTTTAAAAGACAGAAAAATCATTATAAATATTATAGAATATAACCTCATTTTTGATTTCGTTAAGAATCAGTAATAAAACATTTAACATTTCTTACTGATTAATTATGTAATTGAAATAGAATTTACATTTTTATTAAAACACATTTTTCAAATATTTTATAATACATTGAATATTTATTTAAATTGTTAATATTTTGATATATGTATATTTTATATTCATATATTTTAAAATATCTAAAAAATAAGTAATTATTTTATAAACTTTAAAATTTCAATTAGAGAGTCATAATAGATTTGCACAACAATAATTTCAATAATGGAGGAACACTCTGGAAAGGAAAGTTACTGACTCCTGGTCAGTTCCTCTCTAGTTTTCTTCACTTCCACTTTACCCATACTTGTTTACGTAATGAAAAAATAAATTTTAAACAAACATATTTTTCTTCACGTTTCAATGAACTATACTATCTCCTTTGATCATATTTTTAATCATACTATATAAAATTCAATAATTAAAAAATTTATAACACTTTTAATATATAAAAATGATTTATAAAACAATTTATATAATTATTTAATTATAAAAATATTTGATCATTTGATTTGTCAATTCTTTATCATGAAGATCATCATGAAGATAAAGCTTAATAACAATGAGTTATTCATAGGAAAAGTGTTTAGCTACCTGCACGCAACTGGATGGAACGAAATCGTCTTGTCGATCACGTTCTGAGTCGTCGAATCGGGTGGAGTTGTCGAGTCTACACGTATTTTTCGTGTAAGAGACGCGTACGTGTTCGTAATTGGTAATTTGAACAAGGAATGTTGTGACACACCTTTTCCACGATTGTTTCTTCTCGATGGTGTGACGCATCACTTTTTCTCGATATATCTATTCCATTCCATTTTCTATCTTTTATTAATTTCTTTATTCGTATATATCTTATCTTATCTTATCTCTTTCGCATATCTTTTATCTGCTGTCTTTGAACTCGATATTGTTCAATTTTAAAATTTGAAATTTTTAGCGATTTTCACTTTATTAAAAATTTACTTCATATATCTATGCTTTTTTATTTTTAACTTTTGTTTTTGTTCATATCACCTATTTTTCAAATCTATGTATGCAAAACGAAACCACTTACAATATTGCTTCGGTGACAGACGTAAAATTATTTCTACCATTTTTTGAAATTACTTCGACCTAGCAACTTCCTGTTTTTTTTTTTTTTAGATATTGTGTCATGAAATAATCGAACATATATATCCATTCTATTTCTCATAATCAATCTAAATTATTTTTTCTCATTTTTCTTAAAAAATAAATAAATCAAAAATATTGGTAAATTCTTAGTAACTTTTAAGTAAAATCTAACTTAACTTAATCTTTCTTAGACGCGTCAAAATCTCCATGCTATTGTCAAGGAACTACTACTAGTAGTGTAGAGACATTACGTTTATTTACTTTCTAATTCGTTCAAGTTCGACTAAGATCGTCTAAATTCGTGCTCGAAACGTGAAATCTAGTCAAGTCGAAATATAACTATTGCGCATCTAATATGCGTGTATAATTTTTTTTTTGTATGAGAATATAAGAGAGATATTAAATCTTTTTTCTATTTTTAAAACGTTTGAGACAAAAAGAATAAATTTTACGTAATGATTGAAAATCTTCAGTATAATGATTCGATAAAAATGAATATGCAGATTACATGCCAAATCATCGCATCATTCTAAAGAATAGTTGTTCGATAATCATCTGTAGAATTTTTTATATAATCTTTTATATAATAATCTTATAATTTATCTTATTTTTTATTTTCTATTTTCTTTTTCATTATGTTTTTATACATTTTATTTTCTGTTGTGCAAATTTCGCATCAATTTACTAATATATTTTTTATTAAAAAAAAATAACCTTAAATACTGTGCAATTGTATTTGGGAAATTTCGCTTGAAATGCTTTTCAAAGTTTGATAAAAAGAAACGGAGAATAGGATTTTGAAAGCTTTATGAGAATTTTTGAAGGACGTTTTAAAAGAGAAGCAACAAGGTTTATTGCCTTTTTTTCATATGTTAAAAAAAATGTTTTATTTTAACAAATGTTTAGACATATTTCTTATCTTTGTTTTTTTATTTTAATAAATTTTTATAATCATTTTAAAGTTACATTTTAAGAATAAAATTAAAATATATATATAAAAAAAACTCATATATTCCATTATTTTTTTCAAATCAAATAACATACATACAAAGATAATTTTTTAAAATTACGTAATTTTATAAAAATTACAGAATTTTCTTTTCAGAATTACAGAAATAATTATGTGTAAAGATCAATACTAGATATATCATAATTTGCAAATTGAATTGTATTTTTCTTCCTGTGTTTATGCGTAAATGTTGTTGAGATTATCTTTTTCAGACCTCATTTTAAGATTGTTGCCGTTATGAATACCGTAGGAACACGCGAGCCATTTCCACGCCAATCAAAAGAAGAAACGGATTCCCATGATAAAAATATTGATTCAAGAGAATGAAAAAAAAAAAAAAAAAAAAAAAAAAAAAATAGTGAACGCGTAACGAGAATGACGTTAATAGCCGGCCAGGTTGAAAGTCTAGGAGACAGGCATCGAGCCTTTAAAGTCGAACCAGTATCCGAAGGAGACAACATTGTCGTCTCGTTGCGCAAACACTCTACTTTCACTAGCCACGCACACGCGAAACTCTGGCTTGTGCATGCGCCATGTGCCCTTGTACGATGCACGTTAAGAATCAATCGAAATGTGTCAAGAAGAGATTTTATGTAACTTGTTTCAAGTTGTTCCTTGCAATTTTCTTATATTGGTGATCGATTTTGTATTATTTGTTTTATTAATTGTTGAAAAAAATAATTAATAGAAATATAAATTAGAATGAAATAATATCAAAAATTTATCGTGCTCGTAATTTCTAACCTTTTATACGGTTACATTTGTAGAATATCCTGCAGATGTGATTATCGATATCATGATATAAGTTTAGCACTCTTAATGGTTTTAACACTTTTATTATTATTTATATGGCTGAGAATTTTACATTTTTATCTTCTAATTTATCAAGAGGTGAGAATGAACTCTTACTTTGAGATAGAATCTTTAATTTTATAATAAAACACATATAATAAAACATTTTACGGATGTCATTACAAAATATTAAGTTTTAATCTATCATAGTAAAATATTATATAATTGTTTTTTTAAATTAACAATATAGTTAAAATTTGAAGTCTTTGAAATTTTATATAAAAAATATAAGTTATTATACATAAATGATAGGAAAGAATTTGAATTTATTTATACAAAAAATTTTACAACTTATTTTGTAAATATTTTATATCATTTCTTTTCATTTAACAGTCATACATTATGTAAAACATTATGTAAAATAAAATTTTGTGAATAAACAATAAAACTTTTACATCTTGTTAAAAAGTTAGAAATAAAACAAATTGGCTTTTTCTTATATATAACATTAACATACTATACTTCTAGAATTATTAAAAAGATTACCATCTCAAATTTTTATATGTATATGTTATTATATTATATATATATTATATATTTTTATTTTTTTATTTATATCTATTGTAAATTATAAATAAATACGTATAAGTAAAATTATAAGTAAATAGATGAAAAATAAAATTAATATAACTTAAATACATCCTATTATATCTATTATGCAACACATTTATATAAATATATAATTAATATTACAAAATTAAATTAAATTTATAAAAGAAAAAATAATAACATAATAATAAATAAATAATTAAGTTGGAAATTATAAATTATATTAATTATATAATTATATTATTTTTTATTCATTTTATATTTTTTCATAAAAAGATAGATTCTGCATAACTGGTAATTCAAGATTAGAAACTAGTTGCAATTTAGTTGCAATATGAACATGAACATTCGAGATGTGTGAACATCATACTTTAAAATAATATTCTTATTATTTTAAATAGTAAAATGTTTTCAAAACAATAATTATAATTCATTGAATAATAATTAACTAAAAATAAAAAGAAAAAAAAACAGAAAACGATAAAATTAAAAATTAAAAATATTAATTTTTTTAAATATTTTTCAAACTATTTATCAATGTTTTACTATTTTATCGTAATAATAATTATATTAATTTTCATTTACATCATTAAACATTTTCATTACAACAAACATTTTTTTTTTATATTAATTTTTTTATCGATAGATTCTTAATATTTTTTTTCACATGATTCTTAATATTAAACATAATTTTATCCCATATATATATACGTAATATTCATAATATTTGTAATGTAAAATATACGAATTTTTACCATATTAAGAGGATTATTAAAAATCGAAGGTTGCAGTGAAAGTTTCACTTGCTACGAAATCCAGTATTTATATTCGAATTAAATTATCATTTGAATCCAGTTCTTAAAATATTATGTAAAACATATTTCTCTTAACATTGCACATTATATATTCATTTATATTAATATATTTTTATATTTTAGAAATATATTTTATTATCATTATTTATTGTATAATTAATATATAAATTAAATAAATGAAAATATGTGAAACTTTTAAAATAACTTTCATTTTTTATTTCGCTTCATTAAAACAGTTAAACAGTTTAGTAGAAATTATACAATTTAGATTCTAAAAAAATCGTTTAAGATTACTATCACGGAAATATGAAACAATCCATCGTATATTAGTTATAACTTTTAACAATTAGTCATTGTGAAGATACATGTTCTTGAAATGAATTTTAATTTTATAGAAATTCGTTTTCTAGAAATCTCAAAACATTCTCAACATTCAATCTCAACATTTATTGCATTTAAATCAATTTTAAATAAAAGAATAATTATATGGATAATATTTTTTTTTATTCTCATGGATATAAAAATTTGCTTCATTTAAAAAAACAAATATTTTTTTTCAGTTAAATAACGATAACAGAAATGATTATTCTTTAAAAATAGAACTTCTTATCTTTGTCGTACCTGACGTAAGACGAGAAATATGACAAAACACTAAGCTAAAACAACTGTTTATGAAATAGACTTATGAATTAGAAAAATGAATAATAAAATATTGAATATTTTTAATAAAATAAAGTATGTGACAAATTACGTTTTAAATTTTTTATAATATTATATTTAATGCGAAACTTAATGAATATTAAGTTCAAAAAACAATTATTTTATTAAAAATTTTTAAAAATTCAATATTTTATTATTCACTATTTTATGACATTTTATTTAAAATAATTTATTTTAATTAATAGTATTATAAAAATAAAAGATAATTATCTGATTAGTATAGATATATAATTTTGAATATAAATAAATGCATAAGATTTAATTGAATGCATAAATTCACTTTTAATTCTTTTCACTTTCAAATATACGATAGACTTCAAAAATAAAATGAATTATTAATCTTATCCCGATAAGAAATATAAGTATGGAATCCTTGCTATGCAATACCATCTGAAATTGCAGAAAATACATAGGCGTAGGATCTTAAGCTCTTGTGTGATCATTATTTAGACCATCATCATTACACACCATCATATTTATCATCATGTATAATTCAATGCAAATCAATTCGATACATGAAAAACAAACAATATCATCATTCATAACAATCGTTAGTAAATCTTGATAACATTCTAAGATCATGTTTTCATTCATAATATTAATCATAATTGTATTATAATTACACTATTAATTTTATCAAAATTATGCGTTAAATTTTATTTTCCAAATGTTCAAAAATTTTAAGATTCATAAATGATTTTTATAGTAGGTGCATCAGAAAGGCTACTTTTAAACTAAAAATATTATTTTTAATATAATTACAAAAAAATAAGATTTTATATAAAATTATAATTAATTTCAGCTTTCTTGAATAATTATTAATTTTAAAATATACATATATTTCAATAAATTTTACATTCTGATTTATTTAATTGCTAACAATATTTCATTAATGACGATGGAGACCATTATAATAAGATTTTGTCAAGGGATTAAATTTCTAATTAATTTTACAAGCAATATTTTATTCTAAAAGTTAACAAAAAAAAAAAA
>NW_006264153.1:93583-110531 GCF_000469605.1 Apis dorsata
TCGCAGAAAATGCATAGGCGTAGGAACTACCTTATCAATCCCATTGTTTACATCCTTCAATAGTAATCCGTATAAATAAAATTTATTCAATCATTCATGTATTAATTATAATATATAATAAGAATTATTATTAAATCAAAAACAATTTCATAGTTTTTTTATTATACGATTTGCCAAAAATAATTTCACGTATTATATTTCATGTATTATTTCGATGGATTAATTAATTTCAGCTTCCCAGAAGAAAAAAATCAAAATGAAAATTCAGTTCATCTTAATGAAATAAATTCATTTTGAGTTAAACCATGAAAAATTGAATAAAATCGAAAGGCAAAATATCAAGGCCCATTCAGCAAAGCATCGCTATTGGCCGCGGCCCCTGTTTCCATCTCTAGCTGCAGCTAGAATTGAGCAAGCAGCCGTGCCTTGTACCAATGACGTCATTCTCAGCAGATTCAAGATGGCGATCGCGTGTGTTCGCCAGGCAAAATCGGTTAGCGGCCGCGAGCAGGACCGGTTTTCGACGGGGGGCGGGACCCGGACTCGGTCGGCTCGTTTATCCGCACGGTTTCGTCGTTTTGCGGCCGAAATATAGAAGCTGCGAAACCTCCACGGACCTCCCCAGCGCGTCGTGTTCTGTATAATAGCGAGGCACGCACACGGATTATTCGACGGCTCGATTGCAAGGCAACCAACCAGTGTTGGAGCAACTGGATCGTTTTTCCAGATTGTACCATCTTTCGATAAACACCTAACACTCATTGTTAGTGAAAGTAATTTAATCCTTACGCACGAACAACTTTCCTTACTAGTATTTTCTTACATCTGCGTTAAATTGACGAATACGTCAATCGTTATCGACAGTAGATACACGATTTATATGAAAGTAACAATTATGTATGTAAAAGAAACAGCCACATTTTTTTCAAGAAAGTGAAAACCAAAAGTGCAAGCAGCATGGAAAATATTCGAATCATTGCCAACAAGGAATTACAAAGAATGAAATGAAAAAGAAGAAAGAGAAAGACAATGACGTTTGATGATCACGCGGAGGCGTGCTAAGTGTCAAAGAATTCGATAAAAAAAACTTACGACGACAGAGTATACTATATGTGTGGAAACTTTTCGATCTACGTAGGTGTCACGATGCCGTCATCCGCGAGGACGAATCTCCTTTTTTTTCTACAGCGACAAATCGAATCAACGTGTGCACGCAGCCGTGTCGAGGCCAAATTGCTATATCTATTATATTCACTTCTATTCCACTTTATAGATTTATATATATTTTTCACTATCTTTCACTAGTTATGTATACGAGATGAACGAAAAAGATAAACGAATCAAATGAATATAACATAATCAAAAATACTATTTTAGCTGAAAGCAACAAACTTACGATAGAATCACGGAATTGTTTTGTATATATATGAAGCGTAACAGATAGTTTCTCGTACCTTGTCTAGTTGGATCAGTTGTAATGCGCGAGGATGCGATTCTATGGCACTCGCGAGGCTCTCGGAGCGGGCGGTACACTCCTGAATCAAGGAGTTTGCACGCGCAGGTAAATGTCGTCCAACGCGATCGCGCGGCCGCAACTGAACTCACTTTCCAGAGGCGGCGTTTTACCTGCGACAGGGGAGACCTCTTAACACAGCCAGTTCGAGCGGTTCTTCTCTCAACACCCTCTCTCTTTCTTACTTTCGGTCTCTGCGTATACACGCATACACGCGAATTATGTTCATATATACACAGAGATCGCGTTTTGCACAAGCACATAGCATGCACCATTGGTTCCTTACGACTATCCTTCCTGCCTACCTAACCACCCACCTATTTACGCCTGCGAGTGCGTGGCCTTATGTCGTACTACAGGACTTCACAGAAACTACTTTTGCTCCTGCTTCTCTACGCTTACTCTTTCAAAATTTTGCTGTTAGGATTTTGTTTAGGATCGCATAGCTTGAATTTAATTCAGAATAACGAGAGTTTTTAAGTTGCAAGTTAAGATTATTTCGTTTTATAGAATGTAGCGTGATAGAAATACAATATAATAAAAAATTTCTAGATCTTATCAAATTTTTTATTTTTACGTATATAATCTCATATATTTTCATCAATTTTCACAAAAATAAAATTGTACAAAAATATTTTCGCATAAAATAATCATTATATTTATCATTTCCATTTTCAAACACAAAATTATTATTTAATTATTGTAATCATAATATCCTCGTCTATTTTATATGAATATTGTATTTCTTTATATTTATAAAGATGAATTTCAACGATAACTTTCATAATCATAATATCACTTCATAACCAATATCATATATAAAATCGTATCTCCATAATTCACATCAATTGTGAGAAAAAGAATTTTAACTATGAATCATAATATGTACAAAGTTCAACGTCTTCAAAATGAAGATTTGTGTTATTCTTTGAGCACTTGCGAGTAGACTTCAAACACGCTACGATTTTTCCTTTTTGAATCTTTCAGATCCATATTCTCAGTCAGTCTTGTTCATTGTCGCTGCTCTCTGTGTCCGGTTTTGCATACAACCGTAAATGGCAAGCTGAAGACCTTGGACACCCACATCCAAACTTTTCTTCTTTTTCTATCTCTTGTAATTTTCTTATCTTTCTTCGATAAAAAAAATAAATAAATAAAATTAATATTATAATTTCTTATAATGCAATTATAAAAATAAAAAAAAATTACAAGTGAAATATTATATTAATATAAAGTTAGGTTAACTTTAATAGGTTAACTTTCTACCGATCATATGAAAAAATGTTTTTTTTTTTTTAAAAAGTGAAGAGGAAAAAAGTAAGAATGAAAAAAAAGAAAAATCGAATAACAGGATTCCAAGAGGGAAGAAAAAAATGATTAGGATGTAATTGATACGAAGAATTACCAGGACAGCAGCGGTGGACAGTGAAAGGATATAAAGGATCTTTTAAATGCCAGTGCTCTCGATCAGATTACGCAGAAGGAACGTGCGTTCACCTCCACGTCCTTTTTCAGAGACTGCCGTGTTTCACGACTGTTGCATGGGATCGATGGACCGGTTGGCCAGTACTTGGGTCCTTCTTGACCACGTACTTCCGAATAAGGCCAATCATACATACTTCATCATCTTCTCGAATCTCTACATGTGAAAACATTATTACGCATTTGAAAAAGCAAAGATAACTAACTGAAACAAGTTTATGATGAAAACAAAACATCTGCACTTTCTTATTCAATAATTTGTCAAATAAATACATAATAATGATTAAACTGTTTTTTAGATTTTTGAAATTCGCGCGCGAATTTAATTAGAAATAGTACGTCTATCTCTTTTCAATTCGTCTATGTTCGGCTAGACTCGTCCGAATTCGTATTCAATCCTTATAGTTGAAATAGCGTAATAAATATTATTGTTGCGAAGTTTTATGTATGTAATTTTAAGTATGTAATTTTTCTTTTAATGATGCGAATCTAATAATAATAAATCTTTTTTTTTTAATTCTGTTAAATAAACATGTTTTGTGCGTCACAAGAGATGTTTTTTCAATTTTTTCCTTACATAATATTTGCTTTCGTTACTCGTTTATCTTAATAAATGATTTGACAAATTGTAGATTATATTTTTCTTTTTTTTCATACTAAATTTTATAAAATTAATTATCTATCTATATTTTACAATATTTCCATCGATCTTTTGTAATTTTAAAAGCAATTTCATGTATTTAATGTATTTTTAGAAATATTTGCGATAATAAATTAAAATCAGACTATCTATATACAAAATAGAGCATGCATAACTGAAACTACTTCAATTCCGCAAGTAATAATTTTAATGAAAATCAATTAAGATGAATGTTATTTAATTTGAAGAAAATTTGCACTATTCGATTTTTCAATCGTGATTTTTAAAACAAATTAAGTTTTGTTTTTACACATATAATGAATATTATGAATGAAAAAAATTCTCATTCAATAACAAAATTCCTATATTTCACAGACATAATCATTTTCTTGTTATATCTTCAAAGATACAAACAATTTATAACAGGATTTGTGATAAACATTTTTTTGTTCTTTCAATGTGATAAATTATATTTATTAAATTATCTTTTAAATAAAAATACATTTATTTTTCACGAATTGTCGGTAAAAGTTACTCTCGCGAATTCGTTTTATGTTAGCACAGTCTTTGCAATAGAAAAATATATAGTACATTTTCTCATTGCAGAATCTTCCTATATAATATATTAAGTTGTTGCATATAAAATGGCTCCAGCAAATTTTTCAGAGTTGATAATGATTAAATATTTCATTAAATATTATTTATTTTAGAATTTCACTGTTTCAAATATTCCATCTTTAATTAAATTATATATTAATAAGAATCAGATCAAAATTAATTTTGAAAATATTTTCCATATAAGTTTAACTTTGAAGTTATTCAAGAATATTAATTTAGAGAAGAATATTAATTTAACCTCAAAACTGAAAAATTTTTTTTTCTTTTATTTCAATTTCTATATATCAATAGATACTATTTTCAGTAAAATTTTAATTATTTTATATTTTATTGCAAAAATTTGATCACATCATCTATAATAACCTAATACATAACACGTGTTTCATGAGAAAATGGCGGAGTTCCAATCTGCCGGCTTTCAACGTAACTGTACTTACGAGGTAGAACACTTTAGGTGAAAGGAATATATACTTTTATTTTCATTTCTAACAAGATACTAGGAATTTCAATATAATAAAAAACCATTTTCTCGTCTTACATTCTTATTTCATTGTAAGAAACTAATTTTTTAGTTGGTTGGTCAATTGTAAAAATGGTCCATGAAACTCTATCTTTCTATATCTCTTTCTCATATAAATCTATATCTCTTTTTCAAATATAATATTATTATAATTTCGTCGATTTTTCTTTTTTATTATTCTATCCTTTCAATTTATAAAATTCGAGTGTGACATATGATAAATGCTTGAAAAATTTAAAATCATCATAAGGCACGCTGGTAATTTGTCTTTTACGCGAGCATGATTAATACAAATTTCTTTCGTTGGTATGCGCAACGTTCATAAAAATAATTCACAAATAACACTCGAACCGTATCGAAGATACAAGGAAGGGAAACACGCGATTCCAGTAGCGGATATAAAACGATCCGTTTTATTTTGTCGCATGTCCTTGAATCTCCACCTTTGGCATCCTTTGCACTTTTGTTTTTCAGTGAAAAATATTCTCGTCGTCTCAAGAATCGTGTTCGTTTCCATAGCTCTCCGAGGCAATCTGCAAGATTGACAAAAAATATTAGATATATATATATATATATATATATATATTTGTAATTTATATATAGTTATTTTATTTGCAAATCATTTAATATAATGTTATAATAATTTTAATAATGGAATTATTAGAGCAACATATATCATCTTTGTGAAGTTCGAAATCTCATAATATCTGCCTCCTAATTTGAAACTTGGAATAAACGAAACTTGTTACGCGCCAACCTAACCTAACTATATGCAGAGTGCAATATCGATTTGCCTGTTGCGCGTCGATGGACAAATATACCATCCGCATTCTTTCCTTTTACAACTGATGTTTTGCATGCGTCGCTTTTAAGATGATGCTGTTATTTCGAACCGAAATTCAACAGAACAGAGCCTCTCTTGCATGGCTGGCTGTTAAATGGCCGAAAATAGGAGGACGCGTTAATGTCCAAAGCTTGTTGCCGTCAAATTTATGCCTCTTGTAAGTTTATGCAAGCAAGTCTGTATAGGGGATATCAGCCACAAGTGGTCGTATGACGCCACACACATTCAGAAGTTTTTTACAAACATATAGACAATTCGTAGAAAATTCATATACACAGAGTAGAGTGATATATTTTAATCATAATTTCTCTTTGAATATATTTGAGAATACTATTTATATAAAAATATATTTCAAATGAAAATTATACGATTTTAGAAAATAAATATTCTGATATAATAAGATTTTGAAAAATTTTTCAATTAGTCTCGATTTTTCATTTCTCATAAGAGTATAATATAAAATAGAAATAGATTTTTATTTTATTTTAATTTTTTCATTCCTTTTTTCATTTTATTTCTTTCTTTTTTTTTCTTTTTATTATTTTTTTAGAAAGTAAAATTTTAATAAATTTCAATTTCTGAAAGTTTATAAACTCATATTTAATTGACCGATATTCAATAGACATTTTTTAGTTATGCACGTATAATCAAAGGCTCTTGCATTTTTTTTTTTTTTTTTTTTACAACAAAAACAATGCAATGTTTATATATAGAAAGTATATCCTGTTTTTAACGAGGAAATTTTGAAAGCGCACAAAAGCACTTAAAATGAGGAAAAAATGTTCGTACAAACACGACCACACGTTTACAATAATTCCTGAAATACAGCAACGTTAGTATTGTTGATTCGTGATTACAGTGTCTTTGATTAACACAGTACAAAAGAATATTAAGATTGTTGTAAAACAGAAATTTATTACTTTAAACAAATGGCAAATATTGCTTCTAGATCGATATTTAAATTTATTTACATATTTTCTTACGATCAGCGTTTTAAAAATTCCACATTAAAGTTAGAATGACGATTTTTTTTGTCCATTTTTATTATAATAATTTTATATGAAAAATTAAAGAATATTAATCAAAAAAAAAAAAAAAAATAATGAAAAAATTTTTCTCATTACTCACTTCGATCAGGCTTCCTGTAGTTCTCCTTTGATCCCGGGCACACTGTGATGGTGTCTTGAGGCAAGCTTATTCGCGAGCTCGTGCATCACATCTCTGTATATCACTGTGTCTAAATTCTCGCCGAGCATGTAGAGAAGAAACCAATCACCGACCTTGCTCCGCCGAACTATCGTTTCTACGGCCTCTTTTCTGACTAAACGAAATCGTAACCGTAGAAGATATACCCTCGTTCGTGGTGAAAATATAATTACGATCTAAAAAAAAAAAAGAAAATAATAAAAATTAAAAAAAAAAGACTAAACGAATATAAAAAAAATAACATAATAAATTGTATAATAAAAAAAAGAGAAAATATTTCGTTTACTTGAGTATACATTTTAAAAAGAAGATTAAGATAAATATATATATGTTTAAGGAGAAAAGAGTAGGTTTCAATCATTTTTTTAAAAAAAGAATGTTTTAAATGTTATTGAAGATATTTAATTAAATATTATGATGATAATAATTATATTGTACAAAAAAGAAAATTAAACAAATATTTCCGCGGTTTTCCATTTTAATTTTTTCATTTTTCTGAAAAGAAAGCTATTAATATATAATAATAGTTTAATATATTAATAATAAGTTTAAAGCTACTTTAGATATTTACAGAAATATATAAATTATAAATTTTGTTTTGAAATTTCTTAATCTCTGTTCATTATTTCCAAATTGAACAAGATTATCTCTTACAATAAAAATTTAGAATAAAATTTACAATAGATCTTTTTCAATTTATTTATTATATTTATAAGACAACAAAATTATAATTATAAAATCTCAAATCTTAAAGTAATCACAATTTGAAAAGAAGTTTAAAAAACAACATTTAAAGTCGAAATTTACTTAAAAATATATATATATTTACCCTGTATAAAACCGTGATGAAACTAAGCACGCCGAGAAAAAGGAACCAAAACCATAGAAAAACATATATTTTTTCGTTGACAACATTCAAGGGCAGTATGCAAACGGCGTCATGCCTTTCGACTTCACCGCTTACGCCATATTTGTAGAAGGTGCATTTAGTCATCCGCGGGAACACATAAATCATAGGATCGACCCGGTCTTCTTGATCCGATTCGAGAAACCTGAGCACGTCGATACCAAACGTCAAAAACGCACCATCGAAGAACCGGTTCATTAGAAACATCTGACCTGCGCAAATTCAAATATTTCTTACAATTTCTATTCGTTTATTCTTTCTAAATTAAATATAATATTTATTCGTTATAAATTATCTATGATCACCAAGAGATACGAAGTCTCAAGTCTCGGATTCATCTTTGCTCACATCGAATATAGAAAGTGATAGCGGACGAAAGACGAAAAAGAATTGAGCGTTTAAAACGTTAAAAAAAATTTACGATCTATTGTTTCAATATGAAATCATTCAAGAGGGATTCCTCTTTTCCCTAATAATAGCTTGAATGACTCGCGAGTATATATTCACGAGAAATGATCAACTATATAAGGAATAAATATAATGTAAATATAATAGATATCTAACTTAACCTAATTTAACCTCTATTTCGGTATCAGCGCTTTTATATATTCGAAAGAATTAGAAAAAATTCATTAAAATAATGAATTTTACATTTTTTTTTTGTTATTATATAAAAATTTGTTTGAGATTTTATAATAGAAGTGGAACATGTCCAACAATTTTTCAGGAATATGTACATATATATATATATATATTCAAGTATCCTTTGATCTGTAGTTTCATATATCATTTTGACAAGCGAATAACCATGGTCTTTATCTTCTTAGGTTAGCTATTTTTAAATCGGAAAATCATTTGACTTCTTTTATCAAAAGAAGAAAAAAAAGTTATGTTCGAGAATTATTTCTTCCTCTTCAAGCCAGTTCTAATTTAGAACTAGAATTTCCTCTATATAAATAAAAATAATAGTGACCCATCAAACTACTTTACATCCTTCCCAGGGATCATGATATAATAAACGAAAGAAATGGGAAAAATTGTTAATTTTCTTGATACTTTATAATTTTTTTCAATCATTTAAAGAATAATAAAATCATTATAATTGTTTCGACTACACGTGAGGTTATTTTGAAATTTCAAAGAAAGTCTTCTGTTTCCAGCGAAACGTGAATACAGAGAGCATTCTGTATGTTTCTCTTTGCCCATCAAAATTTTCCCATTTGCCATTCCTTTTATCATTTTCCCCATGTCGGTTACTACCGTTGATATGTTTATCTTCTTTCTGTTATTTGTTTTATTTTTAACGATTCTATATTTCTTTCATGGCTGACGGATTTTAAGGCCACAGACTCGGCTTTTGTTTCCATATTTTTTCCTCGAATCAGCAAAAGGGATTTTTAATCTTCTGTAATCGGAAAACAATTTATGATTAATTGCAGTTTCTTATTTATGAGTGAAAGATTACATAAGGAATGAGAATCATTATGGAGAAATTTTTTAATAGCTATTCGATAACATTAAATAAATAAAACCATCTTAAAATATAAAAATATCAGTAAATATTAATTTAATTAAAAAATTGTTAGTGATATAATATTATTTGATCTAATTTTTCTATTATTTAATCTAAACCAAATTTAATAAATAATTATATTCTGTAAAAAATCCAGTATTAAATCTAGTCAAATTATTGAATTGAATTATATTTAGTTTAATTTTTTTTATTCAAACATTTAATTGTTAATTAACTGGATCAAAGAAAATAACATATCTAATTTAATCTAATTTAAACATTCTCTAAACCTATTCCCAGAATTCCAATTTCAGATATTGAGGATAATTCCATGATAGTTAAGCATCATTCTAATTCTATATGTACAATATTTACATACATACATATTTGCTTTGCTAACTTCCATCGTTTTGGACATCAATTCTTAGAAATAGAACCTCGAAGTAAACAAAGTAAAATGTGCTAAATGAGGTAAACTGGTGAACGAAATTTGACACCGATACTTTGTTTACTTTATTCTTTTATTCTCTTTCTTTCGCTCAAGTTGAATCCGCACAAGTCATTTGCCCAGTTCAAACTGCGAATGCTAAAGCGGGCACTATTATAATTCTGTTTCACGTATATATAAATTCATCAAACAAACAAATGTCAGCAAACAGAAACGTCAACGAAATAAACATGGGCGAACAAACGTGGATAGCACGTACAAACGATCGTGAAACGATTTCCTCGGTTATTGGTACATCAAACCAAAATATTCACGATCATATAATAAGGATGAAACGTACAGACTTCTGTGCTTAGCGATAGGGAAACCAGACTTGTGGAATCAGGAATCAACAAACAATGTCGAATCGGATCTTGCTCCCTGTGCATTCGTTCATCTTTACTACTATTCATTTATGTTAATTTGGATTAGTTCGAGTTTCCATGTCTGCTCATTCGTCAGGTATAGGTTATAAAGAGGAATCGGTGTTAACAGGCAACCAGTGAATGAACGATTCACAATAAAATTTGGCAACGATACAACTGGCCATCTGCTCTATGCATTCTAAATGGCCAATCTATACAACTGTCTTGCTTTTCTTTGAAGTTATTTTGTTCTATATTTCTGTCAACAATTCTACTTGTTTCTTCTTAAAAAATTATATAGAATGAATTATATAATTATATAATATAATTTGATTAAAGAGAATATATTCATTGGTAGAATGATGAAAAATATTCATTTTTAATAATCATTAATTTCATCTGTTGAAAATCAATATAATTTTTTTTTTAAATATTCATTATGTAATGAATAGAAGTTTTTGTTTGGAAGATTTTATTTTCAAGACAGCTTTTTGGGTTATTTATTTATATTAATTTTAATAAAGTCTAATAATAACTTTCTTCTCTTGTTTTCATTTGTGGCTTGCAAAAAAAAATAAAAAATAAAAACAATAGATTTATAATACTGTATATTATAAATTATTCTTTATATATTGTATATAAAAAAAACTTAATCTCAAAGGAGGTAAACATATGACTGAAAAGAAAAAAGAAAAAAAAAAAAGAAAAAATGGAAGGACAAGGGAGAGAAGAGAGTTTATGTTACAAACTTAACTCCATTAGAATAGCTTGACGAATTTATAGTGGCATTCTGGTTTATGTCATTTATTCGTGGTGTACCTCTAATGGGGATTGCAACTCGACCTCTTCTGGAACGACATTAAAGCGTGAAACTTCAAAAAGGAACTAATTTACTCTTTAGTGTTCGTCGAGAAACTCATCGCCAGTATTTCGCATTTATTTTTGGTAGCATAAAAAAGAATGAAGTTGCCAGTTCCATGGTCAAAACATGAAATATATATCTTATATATTTATAACATTATCATTGAATAATATTTTAAATTGAGGATTAACAATTTTATAATTATATATATATATATATTTAATAATTTCATTTATTAATTATGTATATTTAATTTTTTTTAATATTTTTTTTTATTTGTATAAATTGAAATTTATATATATAAAATATATAGAAAATATATATGTGACTACTCGAGAATTTTTGTCAATTTTTGTACGCAACAGAAATTCTGCTATCTAACTGAAACTTAATCTGATTATCAAACGAAAATTGCTACAATCAATTGCTCATCAGGGTAATCATATGAAAATGATCTTGATAAGAATTATAAATGATATTCACTTTAATTCATCTAATCGATAGCAAATTATCAATCATTAGCATGACTGTATTTTAAATTGAATAAATAAATAGAATTAAATAAATAAAATTTCGAATTTAGATCGATAAATATAAATACATTGCATAATTCATTGATTTAGTATTGTTTTATTAATTAGAAATGTTGTTTTCTGTTACATCTAAAACAAATATTTTTATTGTACAAAATAATTTAAAATCTCAAATGAATTACCAATTGTTTTGCATTGGTAATTTTCATTTTTTTTTACACATATAATTATATATCATTTGATTTTTTTTAGCTATATTACATGTTATTCAAAAATTTGTCAAAAATAATTCTCCGCTTCTCGATAGATTATCATTGTATTTAATTACACTTTCTTCCGCCTAGTGGCGCTGTTACCTCATTCAATTCTGAATCGATAATGTCACATGTGATACGAGAATGATAATAGAAATTATGTATCCTTCGAACTGATATAAAAATATCATTAAATGAATAATGATTCTATTCTATAATACATAATCTGTGAAGAGGATAAAAATCTCTTTTAACAATTTTCATGATCTTTTATAGTATAACTTATATGAAATGTAATAAAATTTCCTAAAATGAACTTCGAATACAATAATAAAATAAAATTTATGAAAATAAAATGTAATTTGTCACATATCAATAAAATCATCGAGAAAAAATATCACTCACCGATCACATTCAGCAGAGCGAGAACTTCACAAAGGTAATATCTGTAAGCCCACCAATTGTGAAACCGAAGATTCTCCCATAAATAGTCAAGTAACATCTTCTTCTTTTGCTTCTTCTCGACTTCGGAACAAAGGCCGATGTCGAGATCCATCATCAACGCATGGATCTTGCCACCCTCCCAGCCTTTCCATAACCATCGAGGCGTATAGAAGAGGATTGCCTGGAAAAAAAATAGTCATACGTCTTAATTTTGCTGTGCAATGTAAAACATTTTCAAATATATTTTATTATTTCGATAATGAAAAAGCAATATCTTAATGAAATATCTCGTCGATAAAATATCTTTTTTATAAATAATTTTTCATAAATAAGTCATTTATTAAAAAAATAATTAAAATTTAAATTCAATGATACATATAAGTTTGGAAGTTTGGAATATAAAAAAAAATAAAAATGAAATTATAACTTTTCTTTTTTTCATATTGGATACCAAAATTTAAAAAATTCTCTAGAGAATTTCTTAATTTTAATGATTTCATTAAAGTTGAATATTTAAAAGTAATTTTGTCTAGTTAAATTTCATTTATTATCCTATTTGTCAAATCTACCAGAATAATTGTCATCTTGCCAAAAATTTAAATAATTCTATCGTTATAACGCACGGAATTAGCAAACTATACGAGATCAGTGATCTCGATCGATAGATCATCAACACTGTTCTCAGACTCTTGGCACGTGCCTAAAGATATCAAATTAGCTATGGATTTCGTTAGAAACGATAAAATCGCAATAAATGGGGGCATTGTTTTCAGCAAGCGAATTGATTAATTGTTATTGATCAAGAACGATTCATTTGGTTAACGAACTTATACATTGTAGAAATGACTAAGCGGAGAAATTTTATTACGAGAACGTTTAAAAGTTCGAAATGTTAAGATTAAAGTGGATTCATTTTATGTGTATACATATAAAAATAGAAGTAACAAAGTAAAAAATAAAACTCTAACCTTTAAATATATGTTTCCAATGTGTACACGTAGATTGTTAAACTTTAAAAATATTCTGGAAAAATTTTAATATGCCAGAAACTCTGACAAATTAACTTTCATTTGTTATAATATATCATGCTTATATAACCTCTTTCAGATTTGCACAAACACATGGTACGATGAATAATTTTTCGTTTGTCACAGAATAGTAAAATTAAACCAACCTAACCTAATTTGGAACTGTCAGATATTTTTTTAATTTCTAATTGGAAACAATTTTCTTATGTTTACTATAAAAACATATCGATTGATTAAAAATATCAATCAACAAACTTTTTTTTTCAAAATTATAAATCGACGAAGCTTCGAAAGAAAAAAAAGAACGTAACTATAGGGCAGTGAAAAGGGTCGTTCTGTTTTTGCGTTGTATATTGAACGCGAATCCAATACAAAAAGAAAAAAACCATGGATGGAAATAGAACGAAGCTAACTATACTTCACCGGTGCTCACGTGCCAGTTGGGTGCATGCACTGTTCGGAAGAAAAAAAGGAAGAACAGCAACGCCACGTGGGAGCAGGCGGTAAATGGATAAAATTGGCCAAACAAGCGGAAAACCCGGTGGAACGGTTGGAACACGTGACAGTTCTTCTTGTCTCATTTCGTCCAACATTTAACCATTTGAACGCGACAGAGAAAAATAGAAATGGAACGATACATTGCAAACAAGGGAAATGGAGATTTTTAATGAGTACGAGCATTAACTCGTGAAATCAATTATTTAATCCTTGTAATGAATAGAGAAAAAAATTTAAATTATTATAAATATATTTTCTCTCAAAAATTTTAATTTTATTTTAATTTCAAAAAAAATTTTTTTTAACTTTTTTTATTTTATTAGAATATAGTTTAATGAACATAATAATGTTTATTATGTTCATTACAGATTACAGCATGAAAAATTATATCCGTTATAAATGATTTTTTTTATCTGAAAAAGAAAGATTAAATAGGATCATCAAATACTAAAACTCAAGATTGATGATTCATAAAAGAACAACGATGCTATTTCTGATCGTTCCCTCGTGAATGAGATCTATTTCCAAGAACTGTTCTAATTACGCATAACCTTCCGACGAAGAGATTTTCCCATGTTCTGCGTTAAAACGATCACATCGAACGCAGTTATTATTCTGCTTAAATAAAAACTAGTTGAAGGACTCTAAGACCCAACCTTGACTTATGAGTATGATTATAATCTGCTAGAATCGATAATTAGAAATATTTGCTTTTTATTTAAATGACTAATTTAATTACAAGAATGTCACACTTTTAATTTTATTTTTATTAATGAAAAAAAACTAATATAATTAAAAATTTATACCACTTTAAAAGACACTTTCAATGGTAAGAAAAATCTTTATTTTAATATTAAAATTTATTTACTTTTCAAGAATCGAATAATCTTTAATAATAAATTATCATAACGAATAAGATTTATTCATGAGAATTTAAGAACAGAATTTATGACAAAAATTTTTCAATATAAAATAATACTCCTTTAAAGAAACCCAATTAAAATTCAACTATCAATATTGTTCAATTTCAAATATCTACTTCAAATAACGAAATAATTTTCTCATACTTGCACTAGTAGGAAAAAGATGACCCATTGATAGTACTTGTGCTGTTTGACCAACGGATGCGATACGTGTCCGTGTATTCCATCACCTTTGCTGTTCGACACACCAGGATACGGCACTGCCTGGCCCAGACTCTTGTTAAACGCGTGCACCATGCTGTACGTGGTATGGAGCCAACAGAAAGTCTCTAACACGATTTTATCCACAGAACCGGACGCCTCGCAATGAATCGGTGAACCGGAAATACTTTTGCAGGCCAATGTGACGCATCCACCGAGGAGTAGCGCCACTGTTGCGCGATAATGCAGCCGAAATGTCATCGTGTCGACAGAGATCTTTTGAATTTTGAACAGAGATCTCAACGAGCCGAACACATCGATCATTTTCAGCAACAGAGGCATCTTTGTACGTCGTATACGGCGAACTGCTTTCGAGATCACGGAAGTATCTTTCTCGAGAAGACAGTCGCTCTCTTCGTTTAGCTGATCCGTTTTTACGAATGATTATTGGACATAATAAAAATGAAGGTTGTTGTTATGGATGGAGAATTGGTCGATTTGAAATTGAGGTTAGTTTGATCGTTGAGAAATTATTTATTAAATTGAAAATTGAAGAAAGAATTATATTGAAGTTTATTCTTCAGAAATTATCAAAATTGAAAAAGTTAGGTTAGGTTAAAGAAAATAGAAAAATTAGATATTATAAAATTAATAGCTGAGGAATTATTAAAGTTGATAGAAATATTAATGGAATTGAAATTGATGGTTGAGGAATTATCGAGGCTGATGGAATTAATTGAATTGATAAAAATATTTAGAAAAATTAATTGAATATTGAAAAATCCTTTTTCATAGATAAATGTGTAAAAATGAGGTTGAGATTTGGAGTTGAATAAAGTTTATTATTGGATTTTAATTTTAAATTAAGGCTTATCACTGAAAAATTGAAATGTTTAGTTGTCAAAAATAAAAATTGTTGTTAAAAATCGATTTAAAAAATCGAAAGTTGTTAAACGTTGGAAAATTATAAAAATTATTGGAAATTATTAAAATTGATATAAATTCCAATTCCAATTTTATTTTTTTTTGTAAGTACTGCTAATAATCGTGAACAATGTTTACGATGTTCAGTGTTTACGAAATTTCTTTGAGTTTCGTGTATTATATACAGAATTTTCAATTTATCACTGATCTAATGGTGTTGAAAACTTTTTTTGTATATTTCGCGGAAGAAATATCAAAAAATCAGAGAGAAATAATATTCATTATTGTGAATCTGTTTTCCTCGTCATGTTCTTCGTGATTATTCTTGCAAAATTCCGACCAATTGAATTTTTGCAATCAAATCGAGAACAGCTTCACTACGTGCATTTTGCTTGCTCTCCGCTTTTCTATCTTTCGAATATTAATTTACTCCACCAATATTTTTTATTTTTATACAAAAATATCTCATTTTCCATTTTTTACCTCACTTCTTTCAATATTTCTATTTCTATCTACAAACTTTTTAAAATTCATTATTAAAAGATCGAATAAATCAACAATCTCTTGGAAAATTTCTTTCTTCAATCTCCAAACATTTTAACTCCAATAACTTGTTGAAGAAGAAATCTTGAGATTATCAGATTCACACGCGGTTTTTATAAAAAAAAAAAGGATTTTTATAAAAAAAATGGACACATGAATTGATTAAATACACAGCATCGTTTTTTCTTTTACTATTTTTTTTTTTATTTTGATAAAGAAGTGAATGAAGTAGAAGAAGAGGATGAAACGACTATTCGGACACAGTGAGACACGTGGGGCACGGAAGCAAGCCGTTAGAAGACTGGTCGAACTTGAGAGGCATCCCTTGGCCTCGATGCTAAACACATAACTTATATGATCTTCTAAGTATCTTTCTCTTGTCATGACAATGAAATGTACGTATTCATATTATTTATCAATTAATTATAAATAGTTTTTATTTTATTATTGGTTTTTATAATGAAATTTTCATAATACTTTATTTATTATTATACTTATTCACTTATTAAAGCATTTGTAAATGGATCTAAATAAATTTGTATTTAAATAACGTTATTCAAATATGGAACAAACAACTTTTAATTTCATTCTAAAATACATAGACATTAATATATATATATATATATATATATATATATATATA
>NW_006264153.1:110755-117845 GCF_000469605.1 Apis dorsata
AAATTTTAAATTTTGAAAATTCAAAATTTTTCGAGTTTCGACATTCTTTTTTAAGTTTTTAGAATGTTCTTAGTTACCCCTAGAAATTTTTAGTGATCCCTAGTTCTTTCCTTACAGCGATACAATTCATTCAAAATTGTTTTCCCTAAAAATTTTTGATTTCATCATCGTTAGAGCAAGTGTGTAACACATGCAAACGCAAAATATTTGCAAAAGTAGGTTAGAAAGAAAACAAACAAATAAATTAAGATCACCAAAGACCTACAGTCTTGAGAAAAAGAGATCACCGATAATTTTCACCGATATGACGTAGTAGTTAAGGAAAAAATAAAAATTCTTGATGAGGTTATGATATCTTGTTGAATAATATACCGCGATTATTAAGAACTGGCTTTCTGCCAACGATACTTGTCATCGAAAGAAAAACGGACACTGAGAATCAAGGGAGTAAAAAGGAGACGAAACATTCGGGTCATTGTCGCTCTATAATTAGAACCAAGGGTCTACATTACTTTGGTTGGATCATATTCGAATAGTACTGGAGGCAATTATAATTATCTCGAAGAACGTTTGGATATGTTACATGTTCAGTTAATTATGGAACTATGTATGAATCAACGAAGAGATTTTGGGTTATTATACGGATCGCTAAGTTTAATTTGAATATCTTGTTTAATCAACTCTTACTAATCAACTGTGATGTAAGAAAATGTAATGTTTTAAATTTTTTATTATTTCTTAAATACATTATTATATATTTTATGTGAAGAAAAAATTTAAAAAAAAATTAAGTTAGATTAGATTTGATTAGTATTTATATAATCAATCATTTATGAACTATTTATGAAAAAGATATTTTTGAATTTTTTTTAAATTATTAGATTATTGTATCTTTTTTAAAAAATTTAAGAGAATCAAATTCGATTTCTAAATAAACGTGTATATTATTTATTCGCATTATGCGAATGAATTTATTATCATAATTTATTTTCTTCATATGCATTATAAAATAAAATCGTATTTCGGTATTCACTGTTACTTCATCGTAACAGATACTTGCCACATTCGCCGATGATTGCAATCATACAAAGCTATGTAAATAACTTCCATGGGTTTTAGTTTACATAGCAATAACCTCAAGCATATCTAGTTTTGTTTGTAAACATTTTGTGTTTGGCTTCGAAAATTAGTCAGACGTATACTACAAATTTTCCATTTTTAGAAATGTTATTTGTATTGTCCATTTTTTTTAAATTATTTTAAGAATGTTTTCAACCATTGATAGCTATTGTAAAATATCTTATAATAGTTTTTGCTTAATAATGCTAAATTGCAATCGTTTATTTTGTTAAACTATGTAATATATTCATTTCGTAGAAATAATCTCATTCGCAATGAATGTGAATATCCATTCTGGTTTATTTATGCAAATGGCGACATAGTATATTTATTTTTTTTTTCAATATTAAAATGAGAATATAGTTTAAAATCGAAAAATGTTTGTTCAAAAATCATAGAAATGATGCTTGCGAAACATTAAAATACACATATCACTAATATTTATATCTGTATACTTTTTTTTTCAAACCTAACTATCTAACCTAACTAAACTAATCTAACCTAATTATAAAGAAAAGTATTTGATAACTAATAATAGCACAAAAAGAAGAATTTTATTTTTATATTTTAATCTTTAATGTAAATAATATTAAAAAATAAATATATTAAAAAAAAATTAACAATTTTTTTTCAATGGATCTTATTTTCTTAAATTTACAAAAAAGAAGGAAATCGCATGGCCAACCGTCTATTCTAACGATCGATATTGAATCAAGTCTATCTAATTCCGTTTAACAACATGTTCTAGTTGAAGAGATCAGTTGAAAGGTGACGGTGGAGAAACGTCTTTGACCAAACGTCAAGGCGACTCTCGCGATAGCGACCCTCGGTGACGAAGTATAACGGCTAAAAGTTTAACGAGTTAATATGCTTAGGGTTTCCTTCTTGGCAATGAACTAGATATAAGCTTCTGTAAGCACCGAGTAAATTCCTCGGCCGTAGCCGCAACCAGTTCGCTCGTTATCCGGATCGGCTTTTCTTATTGCCAAATCTTTTTCGATGCGATTATGTGTAAACGAATTAGAATTCAAGCAGAATTAAGCACGAAGATATTCAACCTAAGTTGCGAATCTCACTGAAAAAGTGTAATAGTGGGAGAAAGTTTACTCGAGAGTGGGAGAAAGTAATAGTGGGGGAAATAAAGATGGAGGAACAAGGAGTGACTGGTGTTATATTGCATCATACAACAGAGTACTCGCCATTTGTTTTTCCACCATCATTTTTCCCACTACTATTTTCTCTTCGCTCTTTCCATAGCGAGATTTTCAAGAAATCTTGTGTCAAAATCGATATCGATGTAATGTATGAAGTAAATTGTGTAAAATATGCCAAGTAACATCGATATTTTTTGTTTGTTTATGTGTGATTTGTGATCAATTGTGTTTCTATAGAAAAGTATGTAAAATCTTTCGACTTTGGTTTACGAAATTCAAGTCTGATAATAAAATTCTTTTTTCTCGATAGAAAGAATAACAAGTATAATTTAACAAATATTGAAATATTATTAAAAATAGTCTATGTAAACATCAAGATGAATAACGTCTCGACTAATATTAAGCCGTTCTACTATTATTCGTTATTTCAACAGGAAAAATAAAGAATATGGACAAATGGGTTTTGCACCAGTTATACACAAAAGCTTCGACGGTTAGGAAATCGACACCTTGTTACTCGAAAGAAATAAACAGGATTCCCTTTTAAAATTGATCGTTACTTATGAATGAAAAATGGATCTCATATATTATTATTGACTCAAAAATGTTGAATCATTTTTTTGTTCTTTTTTTCATATAACCTCTCTTCAATTTCGTTATTAATTTAAAGTTATCATTACAGATATCAATCGTAATTTCGTTCAGTTCGATATTAAACAAGATATAAAATAAAATTCACAAACATGAAACAATAAATACCAATCGATCGATTACCTGGAGAAACAGCATGAAGCAGACCCATTGATAGTACCTGTACTCCTTCCTCTCCGCCTCTGGATGCGATTTGGAATTATCCACTCCAGGGAACGGTACTTCGAATCCTTCCCGTTTTCTATAAGCCGCTGTGATCGTGTACGTACTATGGATCCAGCAATACGTATTCAGCACGTCCTCCGGTAAATCCTTGCTATGGATACAATCGATCGGATTGCCAACGTATTGTCTCGTAGTGACGATCAACGAAAATGAGATCAAGAGGATCACGGTAAAACTGTAATGCAATCGAAATACAGCTGTATCGATGTGCACATGGGAGATCTTGATCAGGCTCTTCAGGCCCCGGAATATGTCCAGCATCTTGGATATTTGAAGAAACGATAAAGTTTCTTCGTTTTCTCTCTCTCTCTCTCTTTTTTTTTTGTTACACGACGAAACGGTGTATTATTGAATCACCAACGATTCCAGACATCGTTCGTCGATCTTTTTAATACTTTTTACATCTTTCGATCTCTTTGATCCGATTTCTAACCTAACCTAAAATACGAGGCGTTTTTGTTAAGAGGTTATGTTCGTCTCAAGGTTCAAAAATTTTATTCGTTATTCGTTTGAAGTTGTTCCAACGTTGACAGAGATAAATGTTTGATCGTTTTGATGGAAAAAGAAGAAATTCTTGCAATTCGGCTGCGTTTTCTTCGAAAGAAATCGCCGACGTGGGATCCTTTAAATCGGTCGGATCCTTTGTCGTCGTTAATTTCCTTTCACTCATTCTTCTTTACTTTATATCATTTTTCCATTAATGCTTTTGCTTTTGATTCACAAATTTTCTTCGATTTAAGTGTCCGAGGATATGGATGTCCAAATATGTGCTCTCTTGGATATTTTTGAATATTCGTCGGATAAATTCATGTTTTCAATATGCTTGGAATGATATTTCTTAGTAAAAATGTCTTTAAGATTCTTTCTTTCTTTTGTTCTTTGCTTTCTTTCTTGGAAAAAAGAGAAACACGTATTTCAATATTGAAGAAATATCTTCTTTTCAATCGATCGATGAAGAGATGTGAGATTATAAAAAATTTATATCTTTTTTTGAACATTCATTATTTCATTTATTGAATAATTATTTTATTTGGTAATTTTATTTGGCAGTTGAGATAAATCACTCGAATTTAACACAAAAATATCCATTTAAAGAAAATTTGCACTTTGTATACTACACTTATAACATTCCTAGATTTAATGATCACCATGTAAATATGTTTCTCATTCACCATTAAAATTTTTTTTAACAAATCACATCCTCGATAAATATAAAGAAAATCTACTAAAAAACTCTCACTAAAAAAAAATCACTTTTAGAAAATTGTTTAAATATATTACAAATATAAGAATCATTTTAATCATTACATTAATAGTATTAATATTTTATGATATTTTAATTGAATTTGGCATCAGTTCATTTTTATGAGTATATTTTTATAATTTGATATTTCATTAATCTTCTCTAAGTCTATTTATATTTGGTTACAGAAAAAGATTATTTTTATATGTATCCTTTTGCATTCAATTTGTTAAAAATAAATTCAAAGTTTAAAAAAAGAAAAATTGTATCAAAAAAAATCTTGTATATTATCAGAAACAACTGAAAACCATATTTTTCAATAATATCATTCTTTATTTCCTATTTATTTTTCATACAAAGAGTCATATCTAGATCATCCTTACGCAAAATTTTCAATATTGGGAACACACGGAAAATATTAGAAGAAATATTGGAATATATTGAGAATAACCAGATCATTGACAAGACATCTATAAGCTTGAATCACAAAGTATGGTATATATACTCGTTTCGATCATCTCATGTGAAAATAATCAAATGTTAAATGACGGGACACAGAACTCGTTATATACTATCTCATAAAGAAAGTCAAATAGGACGTGTGTTTATATGCATTTCTTACTGCTGTTTTCAATTGATGAATCAACCCCTTGAACTACATTCTAGGTACTGTATGCAATATCACTGTATTTGACACCTGATCTTGCCTATTAATTACCAGTTTAACGATTAATCATATTCAATGGCAATAATGTTGGGAGTTGTAGTGTTATAGGAAATTGTGCGAGACATGGACTAGTACGGGAATTGGGTAAAGGGGTCTTATTCACGGTATCGTAGCTTTGTTTAATATGCCTGCCATTCTATTTTAGCGTTTACGCGTACGCACGCTATTTGTTTCAAACGAGACCAGGCGAAGAACCGATGCCCGCACGGAAATGCACACGATGACAACACGCACAAGGCAAAAATACATTTTCCCACTTGACTACTAACTTTACTACTTCGAGCCTGCTCCCTGTGTCGCGGACCGAGAGATTAATTCTTCGAAATTATACAATTATTTATTTATCGTTTATTAATTTGCATGTAGCGAATTTTATCGCTTTTATTCATTCTTCTTTCTTTGAATTATTTTTCTTGATTTCTTTCTATACGTGGTAATTTATTTCCTAGTTACTTGTCTAGTTACTCTAGTTATTATTATCATCCGTTGATAATACATTTTTCTGATTCGATTAAACGCATCGAATTAAATACAAATTACAAAACAAAGTGTATTAATTGTTTAAATGAAATAATTGTAATAGAATACCAATAACGATCAAATAAAAAATAATCTTTTATAATAGTCTTGTTATGACGAGATATATTCTAAAGTATTCATGTGTTCTACATTCATGGAATATTCGATAAAAAAAGTCGTGTATAGCAACATGTATAGCTTGCATCGCACAAATTACGGTACTATTACGCCCCGTTAGCACTTTCTTCCACAGGGATACGAGCAATAAAGCATCATCGTCGAGTCGATAAATCCCTTAATAAAAACCGGTTGAAGAACACACGAATACCCTCTCCCCCCTCCCTTCTCCTCCGCCCACAAAATGGAAGGATACAGGGATAAACGTGTCAGCACGTGAAGCGATCCATAAGATTTGTCACCAATGAAAAGGCGCGCTTCGATGACAACGCTACAGCGTCGCGTGAAACAATCCAGAGGGCGCGCACAAGAATTTTTTTTTTCGTTTTCGAAGACAAAACAATTCGATGCAGAAGATTTATTTTAACACATATAATCTGATGGGTAAACTAATAATAAAATAAGCGATGTTTTTGAAAAATCGTCACAGTTATTTTTATTTCTAATTATTTATATAAGAATTTCTATGACAAATATTTTTAATATGTACAAGTAATAATAGGTTATCACAGGATCGAAATTATATATGGAATATATATTGATTATCCGAGCAAATAGATGTTCAGAGAATTATTAGTGGTTAAGTATGGAATAAAATTATGGAACTGTTAAAGTAGTAAAGAATGCGATATTTAATTATTGTATTCATTTCAATATATTAATAGAAGTGAATATAGCGATTCTTTCGGGATGAACATTGCAAAAAATATCGAAGATTTATAGAGATGATCGTAGATATTTTATATTTATTTTTAATATTTCTTTTTTAAATAATTTCTAATAGATTTTGAGTCATCTATAAAAATAAAATATTTTTATATAATTATGAAGAGGGAATTTTTGGCTATTATAATTATCTAAAAATAAATGAACTTGGATAATTTCGAAAGCTTTTTAATTTCCGGTTTCCAACAGGAAATGGAAGATGCATTCGTATTATGAATAAAAAGAGATATATATATATTACGAAATATTATTAAAGAGAATTTTCAATTGAAAAAAATAATCGATATTTATAAATAGTTAAATGTAATTTACTGAAATTTTTAACGAAAAGAAAAATTGAGATTGAAATATTATAAATTGAAAAAATGTAGAAGATATCATATAACAGATTTTTTTGATCGTAACAAAAATTATCGAAATGAATATTTTTTTAATTAACGAGAGTATTCGCAGAAATTATAAAGAAGACATATAAAAAAATTCTATTACTTCGTTGAAAATAAAATATAATACTAGAAGATTAAAAAAAACATCTTTTTTTTTTTTTTT
>NW_006264153.1:118133-119304 GCF_000469605.1 Apis dorsata
ATATTTAATTTATTAAATATTTAATTCAAATATTTAATTTATTAAAATGTACCTCGAATTTAACACATTGACAAATACATAATTCTTTTTTCTCTAAAATAAACTTTTTTGATCATTTTTATTTCCACGAAATTCCAATCGAAACGAAAAAAAAAAAAAAAGAGAAGGAATCAAATTTTTAATAAATTAATTCCAACTAATTTCAACGGAATGAAATGAAATTACATTCACTTTTTCCATTTTGGAAAACGCTTCTCTATAAATAAAATTAATAAATCCTCTCGAAAATCATTCGAGGCGACCTCGTTGGAGGTCACGATCTTCGAGTTGGAAATCCAGTTGATTCAGAATGTAGAAAATCTTTACTGATATACGTGTCAACAAAATTAGAACGTTGTTCAAGTTGAAACAATTTGAAGGATGAACGATCCAACGTGTGTTTCTCGTATCGTTCAACGAACCCATTTTGCGGTGCACGTTAATAAATTTATCTCGTTTGGAACAAGCGAGAGGTTGGCTACAATGTGGTAAATTGTAATCTAACTTTAACGTGATAGGGAATTACTGTTCCAATTTTCATGTAAATTAATCGTAGCCAAATATGGTCGGAACACCAATGATCTTACGACAATGTTCACTCGCGTGTTTAATCTTTTGCTTAGAAATTTTTCATCGTGAAAGGATTATTGATAGAATTTTTCTATGATGCAGAAATTTTTTCAAATTTCGTCATTTGTGATTTAAAATATTTTTGAAACGAGAGATTAATAAAAAATATTGCATCTATATTTATTATCATTTTTATTATTTTATTGGAAATATGATTATATAAATTGATAATAATCTTATTAACAAAATTCTTAATGATATTAAAAAAATAAAAAATTCCAAAAATACAATATATCTAATATTCCTCTATTTCTGTAGTTTATATACGTTTTCAAATTATCATAAGTATAAATTAATAATAATATAAATTTAATTGTAAAAAATTGATAAAAAAATTGAAAATTTTCAATGATAATTGAACTTCTCAATTCAAAAATATGCAAAAAAAGTTTTTTCCACATCGTCCAGTTCTCAAGATATTTAAAAAAGTATTTTTTCGAAATGGGTGTCGGCCGATAAAAAGAATGCGTGTCAAAAATATTTTTTTTTTTTTTTTTTAAGA
>NW_006264153.1:119512-121951 GCF_000469605.1 Apis dorsata
TTTAAGAACTATTTCTCTTAATATCTCAAAATCTGCATATGCCATATGTTCAGCTATCCACAATCCATAGAATCTTAGATGATAAATAAGAATATTTTATTGTAAATTTATCGTATACATATACATCATCTACAATTACCTAATTACAATAATCCTTATCGATATAAAAATGAATCTGTGATTAAGTTAATCGACAATAAATATCGAAGGAAATAATTTTGAAACAATATTCTTCGATCGATGGTAATAACTTTTTATTTGAACAATAATCGTAATAACGTAAATTCGCGATAATACGAAACATAATTTTTACGATAAAATAAAAGTGATAAAAATAAAAATCCTTTATTTACCTTGAATTAAACTTAAACTTACTTGTAACTTCGAACGTTTTCCTCGTCGAAATAATATTTTTCGTAATATATCGAATATTACGAAACGAATTTATTGTATGTCATTATTTTTTTTTTTTTTTTTTCACAATGTTCTCCTTCTTTCAAATTTCTCGGGAAATCCGAAGCTAATTGAGAACGGTCAAGAAGGCGCATAAAACGTTCGAAGAATGAGTCGACACGGACACGCGTCGAATACCAAACTCAACACTTGCCAAACAAAAAACATATGATTCCTTTCATTGCACAAAATCGATTTGTTTGCCGCGCAATCCACGTACACAAATGAATTACGATCAATAAAATTTGGAAATGAAATCATCGAGTTTTTTTTTTTTTTTTAACGATTTTTAATTAAATGTTAATATATAAACAAAAATATAGAAAATTAATTGTTAATTAAGAAAAAAATAATCACATCGATCTATATTTTTCATTTTCAAAAAAATTTTATTTAATTTTTTCTATTTTCTTGATTGAAAAAAATGAGATGAAAATAAGAAATTTTTCATAAAAGAAAAAATTAAAAAATCATTAAGAACCTATTTCTTTACGATATTATTCTTTATTATGCATATATGAATCTAGGATAAAATTTATACAGATTTATGGATATTCAAGTGAGATAATATATTTTTATTATTTCTTATATATTTCTGATCCTCAAAAAAGATAATTTTTTGAACAATCAATGCAATACCTTCCATGGAAAATATTCTCGAGAATTCAAGAAAATTTATTCAAAATTTTTATTAAAAAATAATTTTCATTTTCGTTAGCGAAAATTAATTTTCGAAAGCATGCCTCAAAAACTTTTACACTGAATCGAATTCGCACCTTTAAGTTATTCAATACATTATCGATTTTCACTTCAAAAAAATATTTATTCTTTATTCTGAAACGGATTCACCACTTAACACGGCCGATCTATCGTATAATCGATAAACGAACGTCAAACGCGATCGATTTCGCGCGCGTGGTGTCGCGACGCTAATAAATATATCGTACTGAGCTCAAGCCCGAAAATAGTCGGGGTAATTGAAAAATTTTCACCGACGCGCCACTGAGAAACCGGCAAAGACAGTGCGGCTCTGAAACACCGATCTTTTTAACGAAAATCATCAATGGATGATTCAAATTATCTCGGACAACAAAATGCGTTGTCGTACAAAGAAACTCACCTAACCTAAAAATTGTAATTTCAATGAAAGTTGTAATAGAGCCTAACAAATTTGGCGGAAAATATCTTTAAGGTAAAAAAATTAATCCTGGATAAACATAAATAATCTGTTGCACTTTTATTATTATTCATTTATTATATTATTTTAATTCTTGTATCAAAACAAAAATTATTTCAATATTTTTATTCTATAATAAAAGATTATAGAAAAACTTTTTTATCTATACTTTTAAAGAATCAAGAAGATATACAGTGAAACATTAAGTTGCACTAAAAAAAAAAAAAAATCATTCTATCATCCTATACTCACAAAATTTCATTTAAAAAAAATCTAATTTCTTATTCCATATCCATAACACAACTTGTTACTCGAGCTTGCTTAACGTATACCGATACTTTCTTGCCTAGTTCCATATCTCCCCGTTCTCACCGAGAGAAAAAATCAACAAAACCATGAAATAAAATTTTTCAAACACTGTCACGCGTACATACGATAAAATACTTCGATAATAGTAAGGAACGAGAAAAGAGTAGAAAAAGAAAAAAATCAGCAAGTAAAAAAAAAAAAGAAGAACAGAAATTATCGACAGAGTTTCTTTTCTTTTGATGAATGGACCAGTGTTTTTTCTTTTTCTTTTTCTTTTTTTTTTTTCGATTTAATATTTAACGGCACGCGCGCACAGCTTTCACACGCCACATAAAATCACGTTAAACACTCGACACGACTCCGCTCGACTCCGCTCGACTGTTTGCTAGCCAGGGCATAGCACCTCCCGTAGGAGCCGAGCGAGGAGTCAACCCGCTCCAGGAATAGAAACACCAAAGCCCGAAATCGCTCGAGAGCGTTGGAGGCGCGACGTCGAAACG
>NW_006264153.1:122168-129908 GCF_000469605.1 Apis dorsata
CGCGACGCGAGAAAGAGAGACGTTGCTCGAACCCGCGAAAACTCGAGTGGATAGGCGTTTTAATAATGCCGTGTATTCGGCCCGTTCTCAATCACCTAAATGGCTATCGATGGAGATGGATTTGCGAAATATCAACGGTTATAGTCGATTTCGAAATATTTTATTAAATACGCCTGATACGATTTATAAAATTACGTGGACGTAATTCTATGATACAGTATATTAATAATTGGGAAAAAGTCTGATTTATCAAGGAATTGTATTTTTATTTTTATTTTTTTTTTTTTTTGTTTCCGTGTTATTTGCCAACATGAACACAGATTTACTGAATCTCTCAAATAACCTCATAATTGAAAATAATTTTTGTATGATGAACATACGTGTGATATCAGATTAAATGCACGGCCAAGAAAGTAAAGAGTGGGAATAGGTAACGAAGGATTCTTCTTCTTAGGATTCTTGTTCGTACATAACTTCTTTTTAGTAAAGAGTATTTATATCGTTATTATTAATATTCGAATCGTTAAATATTACGATAAAAAAAAATAAAATTTTGACCTCTGACTAATCTAACGTGATTTGAAATATGGAAATTTTATTTAATTATAGGTAAAATTGTCGAATTAAAATGGATGGAATTAACGAGAAAATATATAAAACTTGAGAAATAAATGAAAAGTGAGAAGTAATGAAAAATCGCGAGGAGGATGCTTCGAGAGCATTTAATTTTAAAGTGTAACGATCGTATTGCAATTTTAATATTTTCACAGCTCCCCTGTATTTTCAGAGAAAACAATCATCAGATTTCTCTAAATAGTATTTTATGTCGCTATAATAACGCGATATAATTCGCGTAACGTTACGAAAGGGAAGAAGCGACGAAATATATATAAGAAGAAACTTCGATACTCGATAATGTGACGTGAAACGCGTTCTTAAGGTTAATTTAGACGGAGACCACGTGGCCAAATGATCTATGAAAATGTCTAGTAGGCAGCAACCGTCCACGTGCCAGTTGCTTACACATTGGCCACGATCGAACACTTGCAACCTGGCTTTTTCGATATAGAATATTTCGATCAACATACTCAGCAATATAAAATATCTTAAAATATCTCGATACATTTCTTCAAATATCAGTTTAAAAAATAATACAAATAATTATTTATATTCCCCGATAGAAGAATAATCAAAGCAGATTTCTAATTTTTAAAAAAAAAAATATATAAATATTTTTTTTTTATTCCAATATAAACGAGAATCGCGTGATTTTTCTTTGAATACATATATTGAACTAACTAGACGTCATAAATTATAGTTATCCAAGCAATTTGTAGTAATATATCAAACTTACAAATTTCGAAGGAGTATTTAAATATTTACAGATTGAAAAATATACAAACATATCAAAAATATATTAGATTTCATAATTTTATATTCTTTTATAATTTTATAATTTTATATTCTCGAATTAACAGCATGAAAGAAATATTAAATATATATATGTGTATATAATATTTAATAATTAACGATATTTAATTTTAAAAAGAATTAAACACATTTGAAACAACATTTAGGTTGAAGAAAATAACAATATTTGAACAAAGTATACATTTCTCCATTTTCGAGAGTTCTTGTCACAGATCCAACGTAGAAAAGGGGTTCAAAGGCAGTGTGTATCGTGAAAAACAAAATAATCAATTTCGCATTGTGCTCAAACCGAAACGGTCGGAAACACCTACACGTCAATCAGCTCACTTCCCGTTTTCCGACTCCTTAAACACAAATCAATCATATCCGTACTGGCAAGTTCTATTTGTGTGCTTTCCTCGGGAACACGTGTTTCATTAGGAAAACGTGTTGATCTGGCATTACACAGATTTGGTAACACGATGGGTCGCTTTTTATACGATTATTGAAATTTGTGTTAATAATATATACAAATATGATTAATGATTAATTATTTTGAATTTATGTTATATTTGTACAAAATATTTGACTTTTGAAACAATTGTCTTTCTACTTCAAATTTAAACATTTTAGAATCGTTTCAAAAGAATTGCTTTATTTTAATTTAAAATTTGTGTTTATATATACACTAATTTCGAATATTAATTCTATTAAAAATAATGAAATTGTTATTTGAAAATGTCTCTTGAGAAATATATATGTAATGGAAGATCAAGTTTAACGTATTTTTAGCGAATAGATTTTTTTTTAAATTTATTTGACATGTGATCTAAATATAAGCATAAAAAATAGTTGACTTACTTGTAATATTAAGACGAAGGCGACCCACTGGTAATATTTTACATTTTTTATTGTTTTCTTATTGGAAAATATATCGTCTCCTTGATCATAATGATTTCCATAAGAAGGCGCAACTCCAGGTGCCACAATGTCTATGCCATTGATACCCAGCATAGCTCTAGTCACAAAATATGTACTGTGTATCCAGCAATATGAATTGAAAGCCTCAACGGGTATATCTCTGCAAAGATAAATAAAATAGAATGTAAAATAAATAGAAAGAAAATAGTAAAACTAAAAAAAACGAAAGTAAAAATAGTAAATTCATATATAAATTGATTTATCGATTACATTCTAAATTCATTGGAAATTATTTATAATAGATTTATTTGTGTATGATATGCTCATTCCCGAAAAAAACTTGAAATTTATGTATTATATATGTTCAAGTAATTCCCGAATTTTATAAGAAAAAAATAATATTTCGCAGGATTATATGAGTGTGTCATCTAATTTTTAAAAATATTCATAATCGATTATTTATATAACGTTTTATTTGAAAATCAAATGCATCTATTTTAATATTATATTGCTATTAATCAAATCTCAATCATAGACAACTTAATCTAATTTTATCCGTTTGGAGCATATGCATCAAGAGTCTACTTCAACTTCTTGTTTAGAACTATACATATAAATATCAGCAGATAAACTATAATATAAAACTAAAAATAGATAAATCAAATGATAAGACAAATATTCAAATGAAAAATAATTCTTTACAAACTGAATGACACAAAATATCGATTTCTTTTTTCACTGAAACATATTTTATGTTATATACATATAAATTGCCAAAATTCACATATTTTGAAATATTTTACGCAATACAAAAATATACATGTAACATCTGGACCATCAGATCGTCATTAAGCTTAAGGTTATGAAATAGCACAGAAGGAGCAAAATTTATTTGAAACATGAATTAGACTTACCAAAAGCAATATATTCGCCATATTAAACTGCAAAATTATATACATATTCAAAATTGAATATGGATAATATGAAATATTATCTCGAAAAGCAATACAATCGTTTATATTTTATCGTTTAAAAACACACGACCAAAAATCACGCATGCGCATCTTAAACTAAAAAGAAGAAAAGATGGCGTGTGAAGACAAACAAAAATAGAAGTGACACCTGCCATCAATTAATATAAGTATGTATATGGCGATTGCAGTTGCATTCAACAAAAATAAAATACAAACGAAAATATATATGTAAGTTTATACAAGAAAATTTATACAAAAGAATGAAATCAGTGAAGCACAAATAATCGTTCAATAATCAAAATAAAATATCGTATTAAATTAAAATATTTTATGAAATGAAATCTCATATTTTTTTATTACGTGATACAATTACTCAATATATGTTTAGATTAAATAGAAGATTAGTCATATAAAATAATTAAAAATAATAAATTCTAATCGATTATTTACTTTTTCGTACCTGGTATGAACACATTCTATTGGATTTCCTACAACTTGTTTGCTGCTAATAATTGCTGAAAACATCAGTATTAGAATTGTTGTTAAGAAGTGTAATCTGATAGTGATGCTATCGGTTTTCGTTTTATTCATCTGTAAAATTACATTTCTTTATTAGAAAAATGTTTTAAGTTTATATATATATAAATAATTATATCTATTATTTTTTTGTATAAGATATATGTATAAAATATTTATATAAATTTAGCATAAATTTTTAGGGATTTTTTTTTTCTTCTTTTAAATTATCATCTTTCTTTTCCTCATTATCCTCCGTATATCATAATTTCATATCATTAATGATCATAATTTTAGTAAATCATAATTTCAAGATATAATTTTAGTAAGTCTCAAGTTTTTATATTGTATTCACATTAATTCGCGCATAATTATCATTTCAAATTTAATTTTATCCAAATTTAAAAAGTTTAAGTAAATTTGCAAAAACCAATTATTCTTTATCATGATTTTTAATGTTGCATTTTATATTTCCTTCCTAATTTCCATTATAAAAAACAGATTTTCTCATAGTTCACAGATAAGCGAATCATTACAACTAATTTTAATTCATATTTCAATTAATGCATGGAACAAAGCAATCACTTAAGTGGATTGAAACGCTTGTGCTTTGAGTATTGTATTTTAATGAGATATGCAGTCGATTATTCATATCATGAACTCACATGATCAAAAATATCTCGCGACTTTTAAAAATCTACTTTGTTAAATATATATATATATATTCGATAAATATGAATATATAAAATATTTCATTAGAAATATTAATTAATTTATTTATTACATTAATGATAATGATATTTGAAAGAATTTAAGAATTTATAATATTAAAAAATATATATTTAATAATAATAATTAAATAATAAATTATTCATTATTAAATTGTTCAAAAAGGAAATATCATATTATTAAAATGTAACGCCCTATTAAAATTACTTCAAATTAAAACTTACATGCAAAGAATAACAAAGTGCCATGACTTTATCTATCATTTTCACTTCGTTTTTACTTCTAATAGTTCTAATTGTCACATCATTGTATTCAATCAAAACTCTATTTTCCAAAATTTTATTTGGCGAAAATATAACTTCCCCATTTATGATAATTTTTGCAGAAGAATTGACAGTAGATACATACTTCATACTCGAACAATTATAATTCAATACAAACATCGATACTTTAGCAATATCACTAAAGTTTAATTTTAAATGTTAAGAAAATATTCTTACGATTTTTTTTATTTATAGAACTTATATATATTAACATCTCCATTAATAAAATTTTGTTTAAAGTTAAAAACATGAATTTATTATGGTTCTTAGTCACTTGTTCGATACACTAACATCCTCTTTTGAATTACAACGCAACTTAAATTTCAAAAAACGTATACTCCTGATTATTTTTATTTGTCCAACTAATGACATTAATATCACTATAAATTATACGTATTTTCAACTTTAAGAAAATATATGTATATAAGTACGATTGTTTTTATTCGTTTATCACTCAGTTCAAGTTATGAAAAAAATTGAATTTATTATTTTGTTTTATTTTCTTAGTAATGAACTTTATATCAATTATTTCTAAAATTTGAAGAAACACTTGGAAGTGGAAAACAGATAACGGAAGAACATCCTACTGGTTGGCAAAACATGAACACCACAACTGTTACTTTTTCTCTGATCTCTTTTAGTTCGAGTCAATTTTATTTTTATATTTTTTTTTACTTTTGTATCTCTCTCTTTCTGTCTTTCACTCGTTCTCTTACTACTATTTCGATCAACCCCGCTTCCTTAAAATTGCTTTGGCGCCGATGTGACAACACGATTCACTCGCTACTTTATCTAGTGATGGCATTAAGTAGCTTTCGACTCGTATTGAAATTAAAAAATTTTTTTTAAATTTTGATTTTTTTTCTAAATAATTTATATTTATTTATTTTAGCGAAACAAACTTAAACGTTTTTGAATGATTTTTATATTTTAATTTTTAAAAAGTCAATTTTAAATTGTATCTACCATTTTTACCATTTTTTTTTTTATGATCATTTTTGATTTTTTTTCTAAATAATTTATATTTATTTATTTTAGCGAAACAAATTTAAACATTTTTGAATGATTTTTATATTTTAATTTTCAAAAGATCAATTTTAAATTGTATCTACCATTTTTACCATTTTTCTTTTATGATCATTTTTAATGGAGAAAATGGAATGTTCCACGATGTTTAATATCTCTCTCGAGATATTCGAACATTCTATAGAATCGTTGTCCTTTAAGATCAAAAAATTCTTCTTCGAGTATCTGAATTGCTCGGGATCAAACGGGATTAAAAGAATTAAACTTCCATCACTCGAGAAACTCGAGAATACGCCTACGCTTCTCGATAATCTACACATCATTGTATCTCCACTGGAAATTTCAGAGAAATCTGACATCAAAATAAATGTGTCATCCAATCGCTACATTTAGTTTTATTACCAAGTTATTTCTTAAGCATTTGGCCACGATGCAGATAAGTTGAGAATCACTGTTTTAGTCATCTCTAACTCGATACGTTAGAAACATACCTTGGAAACAAAATTTTCAGAGATTAAAGATCTTTTCAACATGTTGTCACGTCTTCGAGCGATTTTTCTTTCAAACCAAGTGTACCATCGATTTTTATAACTATTAATATGTGTAATATGTATCTCATTCTTTCCTTTCTATTTTTTTTTTTTTTTCTCTTTCAAAAATGTATTTTTAAAAATTCATTAATTTTATTCTCCATAATAATAATGTTCTATGAAATTTAAATAAAAAAAATACTCTTTTTAAATAGTAGGAAACTTTTATTTTTTTTTAAATACTATTATAATAATACTAAAAGAGAAGCATATAAAGTTATATGCGTAATTATAGTATATATATATATATTTTCTTCAATATATTTATCAACGTCTTTTACATTTACTTAGTAGTAATAATTAATAATTAAGTTTCTGTGAAACTTTGAAAATCAAGAAAAAAAAGCATTGCATTGTATGTGGCAGCCTATATCTTATCTAGCAAATAAACTGAATACAAGATTAAAATCAAGACAGAAATAAAAATATTCCATGTTTTTATGAAGGAAAAAATTGAAAATAAAAAATCTTATAACCAAGATTAAATAACGTTGAATGGAATGAACAACAATAGGTGTGCTTATTATACGAATATTTCATTTCATACAATATCACTGAAAATAGATAAGTATAAATTGTAAAATCGTATATAAAACATTATTCATATTTCTCAATCTTTAATTCTCTCATTTAATCGCTTATTAATCGCCTAAAATAAAATAGTACCGTTAAAATTCGGCTTTCTGTGTTTAAAATTCGTTCTTATTTTCCAATAGGAAATACATGCATATGGTACAAATTGTTTAACGCTTATAAAGTCGTAGACATAGATACTGATTAATGAAACGTAATGAAAAGTAGTAGTAGTGTTGGAAAAAACGTTTAATAGAAGTCTTCGACAATGTTTCCTTGCCGATGGAACACAAATGGGTAAATAGTCGATCAATATATAGAGTGTTTACTGCAACATGCATTTTTTTCCATTTTTTTCACGAAAATGGACAGAATTAATTAACAACTTTATAATAACAATTATTTAAAGATTTTTCAGTATTCTTTTTATTAATTAAAAAGATACTGTATAGTTTAAACGCTATTAAAATACAACTATATGTAGAAAATCCACCAAATAAAATATTCATTTTAGCCATACCAAAATTCTTACATTCAAGCTATTACATATAATTTTAATTGGTATTGTAATTACTTGATCACGTAAAAAGATTATCCCTAAAGTATTTTAACATAAAATATATGTTTAAAAATTCGGTATATGTACTAAAAAAAAAAAAAAAAAAAAAAAAAAAAAAA
>NW_006264153.1:130257-151853 GCF_000469605.1 Apis dorsata
CCAGTATGATCTCATAGCAAAAAAGGCGTTGCACAGTAAAATACATATCCTTGCACGTTAAGATCCTCACGATCAAGAAATTTTTCTAATCCTAGTGAAACGATTTTCTTTGAGCAATACTCGAAGAAATAAAATAGCTTTGCTTGCTTTGGAAAACGAACACTAAATGAAAAGATACAGAACGATTCTCTCGAGACCTAATCGTTGAGAAACAATGATGATGCACGCGTGAGTATACATAACACGCAGCTACCATATCCACATATACATACGCACACACAAATACGCACGCACGAGCACACATACAGAGATCCTAAAGTGGTCACTTTAATGCGGCATTAGGAATGTCTTCATCGCATTTTCTACGTCAGTCGTATATAGCAATTGTTTCGTTCTTTAAGCGCTAAGTTAGGAAAATATCTCTTTATGAATTCTCGCTTCATTTATATAAATGCGCAGATTTACATATATATTTTCTTTCAACGACTTAACTTTCTTTAATTTTCTACAGTAAAAATAATCTCTCAGCAGAAAATATAGAATCTGCCTATTGACCAATCAACGAATCAGTCCATAATTCTATTATTCTTTCAATCCATGTCTTTTAATTTTAGTTTGTAAAATAGCAAAATGTAATCTAGGCAACGACTGAATGTGAATCGCTCATTTTTTTAGTAAGCTCTTGCAAGAAATCCCTGTAAATCAACGAGTCCATGTTAGAAGAGAGTATGTAGAGAAGCCACCAATCGCCAAGGTCAATCTTCTTGCTGATACTGTTGCAGGTTTCTATGGAGAGAAGTCTTGATGACAGATGAAGCAATCTTGGTCTGACGGCTGGGGCGAAGATTATGGCAGCTCTGTAGACCATCAAGCCGATCAACAAAATCGATAGAATAGTATACCAGAACCAGATGAAAATATACGTTTTTTCGTTGACGATGTTCAACGGTAGAATACATAGAGAGTCGTGCTTCTGTATGGTTCCTGATGCACCATACTTGTGGAAAATGCATTTGGTAACGCGTGGAAAGACGTAGACCATAGGATCTACACGTTCTTCTTGTGGGACATCGGATAATTGTAAAACTCGCAGTCCATAGCTGAGGAATTCGCCGTCGAAAAACCGATTCATCAGGTACAGTTGAAGGAAAATATTGACAAGACAGAGGGCCTCGCAGGCGAAATACCGGTACACATACGTGTTGTGTGTCTGAAAGAAGAACAAGCAATCGGTGAATTGGCATAAATTGGACTCAATGAAGGCAAATTGGATTTAACCAAATCATCTCAGCCTTCTTTCTCTTCTTTGTTAACCTTTTATGTTCTTTCTCCCAAGATATGATTTTGAAGTATCATGGTTGATAAAAATTTGTTTTAAAGTATTAAAAAATTAACTTAAAAAAATTAATTAATCAGTAATTATTATTTTTACTTTCTTAATTTTATATTAGCAATTAAACTTTACAATTCTTTTTCAAAGAATTGTATTTAATTTTCTAATATTATATAATTAATGAAAAATATGTATTTTAAAAAAGTGTTGATAAATTCAATTATGATATTATTGATAAATTCATTATAAATTAAAGATTAATTCATAATTTTTATAAAGTATTTCTCATATTCTTATTAGAATATTCTTATAAGAATATAATTTTTTTTATTCAATTGAAATAATATTATATATATATATATATTATCACTTATAAATATATAAATAAATTTACCTTTCTATATTGCATTAAATAAACCATAAGCGTAGATTTCTTTCTTTGAATATTATCTTCGTGATCGAGACCTTGATTCATACCCATAACCAGTGCGTTGATCAAACCGCCCTCCCACATATTCCATAACCATTGTGGAACGTAGCATAGTACTGCCTGTGAAAAATTATAAATATTTCGTTGATTAAAAGAAAATATTTTTTTTTTAAGCATGAAAATGTATATTTGAATGAAATTATGCACAAAAAAACATTTCTTTAAAAATTAAGCAATCATTTTATAATATATTTATGAAAACACCAACGATGTATAATCCATGTATAAGCTATGCAGTTTGCATAAAGCGACCAATATAATATTGATTTCTTCGCGATATACGCAAATCTCATATTACATTTATCAGTGAAAGAAATTCCAATGGTTACGTAAAAAACATATACATTTACAATGGAACTTCTTTTATCTGAACGGAGTCATGAGACAAACAGTTCTTACATGTAACTGGAGCATATATAAGAGTATTCTGATTCTCTTCATTACCTATCATTTCTCATTTAAGTAATATGAATTCATATTCAGATAAATAGAATCAATAATGCCAGTATTGAGACATATTATAAAAAGAGTTATATAATCTATAAAATTTGCAATAATAAAAATTTAATTATTTAAATATTCATTTATTATATTCAAAGTAATTTTTTCAATTTAGCATTTTTTTAATATTATTTAAATTCTATAATAATTCCATAAAGATTATATATCACCTATATATCGATTTTGTATTAAACAAATATTAATAAATCAATAATCCTGAATCATTAATTCATGAATATAGTCATTGTTTGTTATCATTTATTGTTTTATTATGATTTAAACGTATAATTAAGATATCTTCAATCTGAAGAATTAAATTTCACATCTATTTATGTTTATCTAAACTCTTCTATCTGAAATCTCTGCTTACAAAACTTAATTGAAAAAAAATTAAATTAAAAGCAAAATTTTTAAATCAAATATGATATATATACATATATATAACGGATTATAATAAACCATTGGAATTGTTACAGAATATTTGTAGAATCGAAACTGAAATCAACACAAATCGAAATCTCTCTTTTCCAAATTTCAAAATTTTTTCAAGTGACAATTTTTAACAATTATAAATGTAATCACGTGTAGAATCGTTTTAATTCTATTCTTTATATTTCTATTTTTTATATTTTCCTATTTTTTATATTATATAGGCGTGCAAACTTGCTGATGATTCTTCTTAATTTAATCTAGTCTTTCGACTCTACCGATAAAGGCGTCAAATAGACCGAAACTACTGCCAAAGCAGTTCTCAAGACAGGTAAAGACAAAAACTGATAGCACTGCAAAAAAAAATAGATTATCATCAGTATGATAAAATTTTAAGTCAAGTCAATTTTTTACGCTCATGCATTTTTGTCCGCGAGTCAGTTTCAGATATCCAATACGAGAAAGATGAGAACAGTAAAGAAAAACCTAACCGAGAAGGCACGTGCAGCTGTCTGTGTTTTATCTGTCGCGTGGTAGATTACTGATAAACGAGCCTTTACCTGGAAGAATAACACAAAGCACACCCATTGGTAATAAGTATAATATTTCCTCGCATCTACATCGCCGAAGTCGTTCGCTACTCCTGGATGCGCCACCTCTAGACCAACCTAATGAAAGAAATAAATATTCTTTTAACAATAGAATAACAACGAAAGAGTGTTGATTAATTTATATTTTCATTATGTATGCATTTTCTATAGTCTTTATAGGATTTATCAGAAACGATTATCAAAAGAGAAGTGAAATGATGAAAAGATAAAAAATTTTATTTTAAAAGAATTAATTTAGAAGAATTTATTTGATACTTGATAAAAGTAAAGAAAATTAAAATATATTAGACAAATATTTATCTCTATTTTATATAATTAAATATATTCAACATAAATTTATAGTGTAATATTTACTGAATGAAAAAAATTGATTTTATAATAAAAAATATTATATATATATAAATTTTTTTTTATAGACATTTCAAAATTTAATATCAAAATACATACACTAAAACTACATTTAAGATTTAAAATTTTATATAAAATGAATAATTATATATAAAGTTACAAAAAATAATGAGTTATTGAGGTTATTAGATAATTTTAGTATAAATCCTAAAATTTTTCCATCCATATATTATATTTTTTTTATTTGCAATAAAAAAATAAAAAAAATAACATTTCAAGCAATATTATTAACATTATCAAGCAAAATTTTTGAAAATTTATTATTACATCAAGAAATTTTTTTCAAAGTTCATTATTTTTATTGCAATTATATTGCAATTATTAATAAGTATATTTTTATTTTTAATTAAAACAAAATATCTAAATTATTTATCTAAATTATTTTTTATATATTTATTAATTATAACAAAATCTAAATTATTTATGATTATTTAAATAATTAATTAATAATAGTAATAAATATTTTAATTAATAAACTACAAATTAAATAATCTACATAATATAAATATGTAAAAAAAATATAAAATTGTATTATTCACCAAACATTACAAATAAATATTTAATGTTATTACATATATTAAAATAATTTTTAATAATTAATTTGTTTTGAATTTAATAATTGAATTTTTATAATATATGTTAATTTAAAGTCTTTTTAAATTATGTTTTATTTCAGTTATATAAAAATAAAATCTATTTTATAATTTTATTATATCGAAAACCAGTCGGTATAACATTTTTCTATAGTTATCAACGATTCGTAACCCCACACTATGCCCATCAAGGTTTCGAAGGTTAGAAATAAGTGGTCCTGTGGTGCCGTGATTAAATATGAATCTAAGTTAGAAAATTAGGAACGTAGTCGTTAAACCAGATTACCCACCTGCCGATTAAATGCGTCCGGCATAGTAAATGTAGAAGTTATCCAGCAATAAGTGTTGATAGGGTGCGTGGGTAAACCCTGAACGATGCAGGAGATCGGATTGCCTACGTATTGGGTGGCCGTGATTACCATCGAACACGTGAAAAGTAGCACCGTTGTAAAGTGGTTGTGTAACCGAAACACCATAGAATCTGTTGTGATTTCCTGCCATTTCAAGTATTGTCCAAGACCTCCTAGTAGTTTATACATGATTGTTTTCTTTAATCAAACGATGCGTTAGGTTGTTTACAATCCTCGTATGTTTTCTTCTCCTTTGCACGATTATTCCCACGTGGTAAAATCGTTCACGAACGAAAAAAAAAACAAAAGAGAAAAAAACAAGAGAAACACGTATCGGAAAAATCGGATATTAACTGAAACTTTCCCGAGTCTTCATCTACCAGCTCAGACTCGAAAAGCGGTAAAACGAAACGAAACAGACACACGATCGTACGGCTGTGTCCACGCGGCGTGCCTCCCTCTTTTCCTTTTCTCCCGGTTCTCCTTCTCCTTTGGCGTCCTTCTTCCTTTTCTTCTGCCCTACTCCACCACTGCTTCTTGTTCTTTCTTCGGACAGAAGAGAGTGTGCGCGCGCGCACACGCGATCGGTCACCGAACCACGTTGAACGAGATCGCGAACGGCCACTTTAGACTTTACACACGCACACGGTTATCTTCTGGCAAGAATTTAATTCTGGAATGCCTTAACGAAACAAACGTGTCCTGTCAACATTTTTTGCCGCCAATCAATCGGTTCGAAGGCGTTAAACACGTTCAGAAAACGTTCAGGTGAGTCGTGGTAAACAAATAACCGTACGTGTTACTGGAAGCAAACAGTGTTTTCTGGATCGATTGTATGTCTTTTTCCACGTGATCTCTGTGATTCCTTGATAGATAGAGCTACATGTAATCGAGACGCGCGCTCGTTTCGTCTAGTTTTCTCGATCTCCGTAATCGCGCTATGTCACGCCACTAAACCGATTAATTTTTCGCTTTGTGTCAAAGCTACGACACTCACTATCAATCTGCTGCTGTTTTTTTCGTCAGTCGAGGATTTCTCAGAGAGAAACACAGCCTGACGCAAAGTTGTGCAACACCTTGAACTCTCTCAGCGTGCCACGAACCCCCTCTTTCTCCTTCTCTTTCTCTCTCTCTCTCCTCTTCGCGCAGAATTTTTTCTCTCAATATATCGTTCAGATAGATCGTCCGATGAACGGGTTGCGAGTAGCCAACACCGAATTGTGTCGAGCATATACACGTATGTACGTAGCAGTCTTCAACGTCGACTGACGAGAAGTCAGTGGCTTGTTGTTCAGCAGAGGGGCGAGAGGGAAACTCTTTCGATCTGCTAGGGGGACTGCCGGAGTAGAAACGAGTAGGAGAGGGCCCAGGAGGTGGGGATCGAAACGGTGGGGGACCGATGGGCTGCTTCAAACTCCCCCCTTTATATACCACAATATATTGTATACCCTGTTTCCATAGTGCATGCTCCTGCGTTCAGCGATGAGGGCTACTGTTGTACGTTCGATTCTTTCTATTTTTTAATAATTTATTTTCTATGCTTAGAACGTATATATTTAAAATTAAGAAATATAAAAAAAAAATTTATAAAAAAGATTATCATATAGGTTTTATTTTTTATTTCTTTTTTTCTGTTTAATTTTATTTATTATGAAAATAATAGATAGCAAATATTTCGAATTTCAAGCATACGAAAATAGTATATAACAAGATATTTCTATCTAATATTCAAAAAATATAAATTATAATAAAAAAAAATTTCATATATTTATAATGTATAATTATAAAAATTTTTAGTTTTTCTTTCAATAATATTCTATTTCAAAATTTGTGGTGATTTAAAACTTGAGACTCCCATTACCGTTATTTGCTTGCATCTTTCTTTTTCTTTTCTGTTTTGGCCGATCTCTTCTTCGCCTCGAATATCATAATGAAAGTAAATCGGTTTAATTTGATCGTTAAATTCAATTGAACACTGAGGTCGACAGAAGGATCATATGCAGAATTTATACGAACAAAATTTGTATTCTGAATAATAACATCATGTTTAGAATTATTTTATATATAAAATTAATGAATATATATTTTTTTTTTAAAGAAGAAAATTATAGGAAGTTTCAAATTTCCAATAAGTATGTTTTCATTTCTTCCATTATTTTTTTGATGTAAACAAATCTCGAATATTATAAAATAAAATATATTTATCTTATATTATATTTAATATTCGTAAATTCAATAAAAAAAATAACTGCACGTTGAAATTCTGAATAAATAATTTTCATTTTTTTATGACATTTTTAATATATTATAGATAACTAAAATATAGTGAATTTCTACTATTTATGTTAATATTATTAGTATCATTAGATGATATTTGCAAACTGTAACTAATAATAGATTGTACTACTTTCTAAATGAAAAGTAAGACAATAGATTTTAAAAATTAAAATGAATAAAAAAATTTGATTATTATATTTAATAAAGAATAAAAATTGATATGTAATAATCGAAATTATATTTTTACATTTTTTTCATATTTTCAAATTCATTTTATACATAAAAATAAATTTGCATATGAAATTACATAAGGCAATATAACAGGATATTATTGCAATCAATATCAGCAATTTAGTGCTGTCTGCTCGCTTCTTCTCACGTTTTATGTCTTTATTCTATCGTTTAACAAAGGGTTGCTGTAATTTGTACGTGACCAAATGCACGGTTCCTGAAAGAACTGCGAAAATTTTATCCTACGAAAATACCAGTCTCTTGTATTCAGCGTCATTTTGTTTAAGATTATGTTAAATGCTGAAATATATATTAAATTGCAACAAAAATAATAAAAATTAAAAAAAAAATTTGATAATTTTTTTTTTTAAAAGTTTGTTTAAAATTTGATAATTTTTTTTTTATGTATTTAAATTTTATATTTGTAATATTTAGTTGAATACTGAAGTAGAAACCTTGAAACTTATATAATTTTTCCATTAATTTGAATTTTTTATTTTTTCTTCGATATTTTTATCTTTATATTTATAATTGATATTTATTTTTTAATAAATTCCTTTATAATTATATATATATGTTTTTTTTTATTTATAGGAAAATTGTTTATTTTCCTTGTAATTTTATATTTAAAATTCAGTAAATTTTATTATATAAAAAGATATTTTTATAATGTACAATTTTTTTTTTTTACAAATTTATAATGATTATATAAAATTGAAATAACTGTTTATCGCAATTCATAAAAATTAATATTTTTAATATTAAAATTCATATTTTTAATTCTACATAAATGAACATCAATATTTATGTAAATTTATCGCGTCATAATTTTCAATATCAGTTGACTGTACAAAGATTTCAAAAAAATAAAGAATTTTTACACGAATACAATATTTTTACATAAGCTGTTGTTCATTGCCATTGACATAAATTTTTTTTAAAGATAAAACGAAAATTTAAAGAAACAATTTTTTAAAATTCAGAAAATTTTAACATATTTTTTCTTAGAAAAAAAATATAACACATAATAAATATAAATAATTATTAGATATCATTTTTTAAAAATATAAATTATAATTTCAATAAATAATTAATAATAAAGCTATTTTATTCTTCTAAATATTTAAAAATTAGGGTGTTAGATTTATGATCGACTTAATTTATGCCTACTACAAATATTCACTCTTGTAAAAACGATGGTGACACATGTTACGCACATGTTTACGGAATCTCGTAAATGTTCCAGAGACAAGACAGGAGTTCCGGTTACTAAGAATCTATCGCTGCACTTAGAAACTAAACTAATGTTCTACGAAAGAAAATCAGCAAAACTTTAATTCGAAGTAAAACGATACATAAACGGTCCGTTGCTGCTATGGCGTATCAATAGCAAATGGTAATATGATATTATGTAAATATTTTCGTACGCTCGTCGTCGTTTATCGCTTGTGCTTATTAGAAGATGTAAAGAAATTTTCGTTTGTTTAAATGAATTTATAATAGGTAAAAAATTTTCTAGAGAATATTCGAAGTAGAATATTTTCAAGATATAAACAAAAGGAATTGCCAAATTTCTCATCGATTATGTTATAAATATGAATTTTATTTCTTCTTTTTATAGAATTTAATAACAGTGGTTCGCAACTTATGAGTCGTGACATTCTTTAAAATATTTATAATGAGATTTATTAAATTTATATAATAAATGTCGGGATGAAAAATTATCATTTCTTGATAATTACGAGAATATAATGAGGGCATATATAGCTAATCAATTTAAACCTTGTTTTATTCTTGAAAAATACCTTTCACTTAAAACCTTGGTTTTTTACTGGCCTTTAACCGAGAAAACTTCAAATAAATATTTCTTCTGAAATTTCAAAAGAATTTTTATATGTTGTATTGCAAGAATATCATACATTCATTCAATTTATTATAAATTTAATATAATATAATAATAATTTAATATAATCATTTACATCAAGTCTATGTTTTTTAATTTGTAAATATATATAACATTAAAAAGGTTAAGTTAGAGTAAGTGAAAGTGAAAGGGTTTAACATGTTACAAGATCCCAATAAATTTATCTTATGAAACAAATTGAAAATGATAAATAATCAATAAAATAATCAATATCAGAGAAAATCATTTTTATTATATTATCAGTTAAGAAAATTCTGTTTATTTATTTTCTGTTTTTATTTAATAAAAAATAATCTTTGTAATTGTATGAATAAGCATTTGCTAGATAGGATGCTGTTGAATCACGTTTCTGATAATTCAAAGCTTGAATCGTTAAAACTTTGTAACTATCACATTCAATGTGAAGAAAATAAATGAGGCACGAATACAAGTGCAATATGAATTAAAAAGTCAAGGATACTAGGGAAAGCCGTTCTCCGAATATAAATTTACCTTGAATCTGCAATAGATTGAAAATATTGAAAATAATATCGAGATTTTTCAAATTTTTTTAACTCTAAATTAAATGTAAAATTTGCATTTTTTTTTCAATTCTTAAAAGTTAAAATTAGTCAATTAGGATTAAATGTTCAATTGAAAATGCAATTTTAAATTATCCAAATTCCAAGAAAATTGCTTCAAAACATTAAAAATTGTTAGACAAAAAGAGAAAACCATCTGGAAAATATAAAAAATAGAGAATAATCTTGTTATTCTGAGAATTCCGAATTTAAGATTTAAGAAATAAGAATTGAAAATATTAGGTTAGGAATTAGGAACGGTTTTTTGTATTCAAAGATTTCTACTAATATACTATATGAATAATTAAAACAAGTTAGTCAACAATAACTGACATACCATCTATGAGTCAAGAACTTTGATATAACAGAATGAATTCGTGGGTATGAGAATCTTTTCATGTCTCCATCTGGACTAGCATCATTTGAGTAACGTCTCATGGTATACATATATATGTATGATCGATATGTATGGATACATGTTGGGATCGCATCGTGTCTATTAATGAAAGAAATTTAGATTCTGGAAATTGTCAGCATTATTATATTTTTACTTTATTAATAATAAATAATTCTATTGAAATATTAAAATATAATAAATATTGGATAAATATTTAAACATTAGGAAACTGTGCAAATACGAATTAATCTCGATATAGCTTGATCAGAGTGGAATTCTCTTTTGTCGAAAAGGAACAATGAATAAAAAAGAAAAGTGGTTGAAAACTAAAATAAATATATAAGATTTGATAAAGTTTGTGAATTCGATATAGTAAAATTACTGTTACTTTGTTGCTGAATGTCACTATTGTCATTTTCAAACTTTCTACTTTTTGTACCGCTTTTAAAAAAGTATGCTTCTATCTTGTCCACTTTCAAAATTGATTTTCGTGAAAGTCATTTTATAAAAAGAATCTTCAGAGAATTACTTTTAATATTGTATGTCCTTCACATTCCTTTAAGAAATGTTTTGGTTAGGTTAGATTAATATATAAAAAATAATTAGGTTAAAAAATATTTATATTTAGATAATTATAAATTATATAATTAAAAATAATTGCATTAAAATATTTCTCTATTTACTTACTTAGTTCAATAACCTTTTTTGTTTTCAGAAGTAAACAAAAAATATTGAAAGATATTTTGATACCATTTTTTGTACATGATATTCTTTTCTGCAAAAAAAGAAAAAAATGAAAACTTAATCTAGATCAAAGCAATACTTTACTTTATTTGACACGATTATTCTTTTTTTTGAACGTTCTTGTTCACGTAAATTACGTTAGTACCGTGGTTTTCATATCGTGGTCTCGTTTTCGTTGCAACCGGTCGCTGGTCCAAATGTGCAACGTGATGTAACCCAAGCTTTTGTGCAGACGCACCGCAATACGATATCGCCACGACCCACCGACATCTCAGTTTCTCTATACACAACCAGGTTGATTCTTGTGACCGTGTTCCATGTAACAAACGTCACACATATAACGAGATAAAAATGAAAACAAAACAAAAAAAAAAAAAAAGAAAAAAAAAAAAAAAAAAAGAAAAAAAAAAAAAAAAAAAGAAAAAAAAAAAAAAAAAAAGAAAAAGAAAGAAAAAACGAAAAATGAGAGGGGAAAAAAACGGAAACGAAAAGAAAAAAATCGAATGCCTGCACTGAATCCAAGATCATTGATCAATTGAAATTTATTCGAAAATATATATATTCATTCTTGTGATTCGCTGTTATCTTATCACAGAAAGTGACCTCTCTCTATAAACCTATTGAATAATATCACCCCACATTATAGTGTGGGTACATTAAACTCGGTCAAGGCACTAAAAGCAGCATTTAAGAATTATATTGAACCCCTACTACACTAACGAGTGACGTTTCTAGGAAAATGACCATTTTTATTTAATGATTTTAAAGAGAAATAAAAAAGAATTTTAATCAACAATTCGACAAATTTATCAAATTTTCTAAATGTATATTGAATTTTCAGGAAGATTTCATGCGATTTCATTTAAATTTGTATTCATAAATTCTTAAATATATGAAATATTAAATAAAATATTAAACCGACACGATTGAAAAACTGGTTTTATTTTTATGGAAAGAATATTAAATAAAGAAGTTAAAAATATAAACATTTTCTGATGAATCGAATCTTTTTTTTTGATATTATTACATTTTATATTTTTATGGTAGAATTTGTTTTGAATTTTATTTTTCGCTCATTGAATTTTGTTTTAGTCTCAATTTCCATAAAAATATATCTGCAAATATTTTATAAATTAAATGAATTTTGAACTTTAAAACAAAAAGGAAATAATGAATTAGAGATATTAAAAAGATTGAAACAAATATATGCGCAATAATATTAAATTTTCTTTTATCGAAATTCCATATTATTTGTTCAACCACCAAATAATATGTTTGAGTTTAATGGTTCGTCCCCTTTGCTACGCTTTAAACGCGTCCTTAGTTGCAATTATCTTAATTAGAGTTTATAAACGACGACAATCACTCGTTTTGTCAGCGAAAAATTGCTCTTTCCTCTTTGCTTTTCGACCAAACCGCTTTACGTGCATCGTCCACAATAAATCTTACAAGTCTTCTCGTCACCTGTGGTTTGTTCAAAAACCGTGACCGCCATTCGATGCACTCGATCGCGTTCCATGAGAGTTGCGTTCTTCCAGTTGAACTAAGCTTCCTTGCTCAAATTTCTTCTTATTCGTAAATCTAATAATTGGAAAAATATATTTAAAATAAATATTTATTTTATTTTTTCATTTGGAAGAATTTTTATTTTATTAGTCAATTTTTTTATATGTTTATTGAGGTATTATTGAGGTTATACTTATCATGTTTTTCTTTAAAGAGGTTAAGTATGTTTTATATTCTTTAAATATGTTTTATATTTTTCTTTCTTAATTATTAATATCATTAAATTACTATTAATATCATTGATCTATTAATATCATTAATAGATTAATAAATTATTTGTTATTCTCTTATGTTTTTTTTAAAATTCAAGTATATTAAGGAAATAATTGAAATTAAATTTAGATAGTTCAAAGTAAAATAAACATATTTGAATCAAAGTTTAATTTCTAAAACTTCTTAAAAAAATTAATATCTTCTCGAGTGATTTCATGATTTAGAGAATTATGTCACTTTTTTAATTACAATAATACATCTTTTTCTATTTCCCAATGGGATCATACTTAACATCTCTAATATTATTCATCTTCTCAATAACCAACTAATGTATCTAATCTATTTAAAACTTTTGATTATATAATTTCAAGTATTCTGTTGATCATTATTCGTAAGCGATCATTTAACCAGGATGTGTTTAAATGGAGTTTCCTCCAGAATCTTTTAAAAACCAAGCATCATAAATTGTTCTCAGAATTCACATGAACTTACGTAAATTCGTTTGAAATTCAAATTTCAACGAAACAATTATTATTTGCACAATTAGATCTACGTTAAATTTACATAAATAACTCCCATAATCCAATAAAATAAAATCATGAATTTTATACTATAATATAAATAAAAATAATTTGTTTTTAAAGTTATGAAATATGTAAAATAAATAAAATTTAATATCTTTTAAAGTTATAATATATATATATTATACCAATTCTATTTCATCTATGATAATATGATATATTCATTAGAATTCAAAATTTTCTTATAATATATCTATATCACAATAAATTCTTTTCTTGAATTCTAATATAAATTATTAAATTTTTCCTTGAAGCTTTTTCCTCTTAGCGTCTGTCACTGTACTTTCACGAGAAGAAGCGAATAGAGCACCGATATCATTTATATTCTTGAACCTTGTCAAACCGGTTTTCACAAGACTCCATGGTTGAGAACCGCTGTAGGTCAATCGTGTCAATTGTGATGAATGTATGTCGACTCTGCTCGCAGTCTGGTCCTTGTAATTCTTCGTGCTAAATTGTATAATCTGTCATAGTGCGTGTAACATGCATCCAATAACGTGAATAAAATAATAATGAAAATTGTGTACCGATCGAGAGCTTGTATTTCTTTGTTCTTCGAACTAGAATAGAATTCATTCATTCCTTCTCTTTTCCATTAATGTATAATGATACAACGATAATGTTAGCAATTGTAAATTGAACAATTATCTGAAAAAAGAATCTATATAAGAAAATAAAAGAAAATATTTATTGCTTTTTTTATAAAATTTTTATTAAATTGTTATAAATAAATGCATCTAGAAAGTATATAATTTATATTTAAATGCATACTTTTTTATATAATAGGTTTTTTCATGATATTATTTTAAATATAGATATATTAATAAGTATATATTTGATATTATTAATTATATGATGTTATTAAAGAATATGTGTTAGTTACAAGAAAATTTATGAGTTCATTGACCTGCTTTCTATAATTACTATTAGTTTAATTTTTCCTTTTTTTTTTTTTTTTTACTTTTTCCTATTTAATCTTAAACAAAATTACAAAATAAAAATGATTATTATAATTAGAAAATTATTTTCTAATTTTAAATTTACAAAAAAAAAAGACTTCTAAATTTTTGACATTGATTGCTTATATTAATCATACATTAAAAAAAAATTATATTAGCAAATTTTTTAATGATCAATTTTCGTCAATTTTAAAATTATTAAATTGATTAGCAAACATTTATTAATATTATAGTGCTATGAGAATTTCTTGAAATATCTTATTTAAGTTCTTAGTATGAACGAATAGCAATTGTAATCGTGATATTTCTAAGAAATTATCAATACAAGGTGTGTATATATATCTGTGTGATATAAAGAATACTAATTAAAATTTTCTTATTATTTTATCGCTGATTAAACATTCTGAGGAGATTCTACACAAGCTAAAAATAACTGATAATGCAACTCGTGTAAGACATAACTTAATAAGCGATCACATTCATGATACATCAGCGATAAAAAAATAATTGTAAGCCACTTAGGTGACAGAAGAATAAATATTTGAATAGCAATTTAAACAAAATTATTCAAAAATTAACTTTAATTTTTTAACCATAGTTGCTACTAAAATAAAGAAAATTTGATAAATTTGAATTTACTGGTATAGATTATTTTTCATCTAATTATCTTATTTCATAATTTTAAATATTATTTTTTTATTTATTATATTTTTTTTATAGTATTATATTTTATCAAATTTAAATCGAATTTAAATCAATAAAAATGTTTGTAATTTTTAAAAAATTAATTTTTTAAAGCTTTTATCTTATAAAATCAATAGAATATAAAATTAAACTAAAAATATTAAACTAAAACTAAAAAAGATTGTTTCTTATATATAACATCAATCTAATATTTACTCTTCAATAAGAAAGAGAGATAATAGAACTAGTTGCTATTTGTAAAGTGTACTCACAAAATTGTTATCTAAATAGCGAGTGAAAATTACTAGTAACCAAGGATACGTTGAATAGAATCCATGTTCGTAGATAGAAAGAAGGAAAAGGCTGGGACTTGTAAGGGCACACTTGGTCACGTTGAATCCGAGTCGGTCCGATGTGTAAATACCTTACTCGATGAGTGCACGTTAACCTCATTATCCATGCACACGTGGTCTCCAAGTCTCTGGACGTTCACTGTAACCACGCCAATACGAAAGACACACACTGAATAAAGATAGAATCTTGATACAACAGCACCGTTGTTTATTCATGGGTTTCCACGTCGTTTCGAATAAATGAACGAATACAAGATATTATTATGCCTATACAACTTATCCGAAAGATTTTTCGAAATTAGTTTTTTTTAAGAAAAAAAAAGTTAAAAATTTTACTGTTAACAATTTGATTAAATTTTACTTTGAAAGTAACAATATAATCATAGTTGATTAACTTTGTTATTCAGGAATATGCAACGATGCCAGTCATCTGTGGCTACTGTGGCTCCACTGATAAATTGTGGTTAAGAATATAAATACAGTAGTAGTCAGTGTGTTAATATATCGATATGATTTAATGAAAACTTTTATGGATAACATATTAAATCAATCGTTTTCATCCTTTTTGAATTTATTACTCAAAAAATTTCTAAAAATAAGTATTCTTATCATGTTAAGACAAGACATTACTTGATGTTTATTTTTTTTTTTTTTTTAGAAAACACGCATACTTTGTCAGAGATACATCAGTTGGTCGTTCAAAATTCTATCACGAAGAGTACAAGAGTAAAGTATTGGATGAAATACGAAATGCATTCTTATTCCTTCTGTATCCTTCTTGCTTCTTGAAACGCTTTTAGAATATTTTACTCACTGCCACCAATGAAGAATGCCATTTGTGCTGCTAATGAGTTTTATCGTTATTTTAATCGTTTTTGTTATAATTAATTTCATAAAAATAAGCCTTAATTTATTTTTCTTCTTTATAAAATACTAAATAATAAAAGTACAAATAGAATATTCTATAAAAAATTTTATAATATATTTATATTTTATAATATATTTATATATAATATATATTATATATATAATATATTCTATAATAAATTTTATCAAATAACATAATAATTAAGGATTTCGAAAAATTTTCTTAGAGTCTATGATTTATTTTTTCTTTTAATCTTCATAGAGAAGACCTTGAGCTTAATAAATCATCAAAGTGCAAACAAGATCAAAAGTAAATTCTACTTATGAAAATATTCAACTGAATAGATTTTATCAATCTTTTTCTGGCGCGAAAATTGAACTTTCTTTCTGTTCTACGATGGAGCAACATAATATAATCGGAAATTCCTTTCAACTGACGAACGGTAGTGACAGTTTTCTGAGCGAGTAGATAATAAATTTACTATTTCATGAGTCAGTATCTGACTAGTTTTGAAAGTCCGTGCACGTGTATGTAATATTAGGAAAATATCACGGGTCATTTATTGCGATATTTCATCAGATTTCTATAAGTTACGATAATGATATAATTTCCAAACTATTAGCGAAAATGGAACTTGTAGAATGAAACAAAAATGTCTTGAGAAATATAAATTTTAATTTTTATGTTTCATTTTATTCATCTGTTCATTATTATCTTTAGTTCAAGATATTTAATTTTTTTCTTTACTCTTTTAGACAGTGGTTTTCAATGTATGGCTAAACCACAAAAAGATTATACAAATAACATTTTATTAAAAACTAAAAATTTATTTTTCTTTATTATTTTATTCTTCTAATATATCGATTCTAAATACTTAAGTAATGATGAACATTTGAATTAATGAATTTTTAATTACTATTGAATGACATATATTATAATATAATGCGTAAATAAGTTCTTTTAATGACATTATTATAAAATGATCTTGAAATTCATAAATTTTTCTAAATTAAATGATAATTTTTTACATACTAAAATTTAGAATTATTAAAGAAATTAAAAAAAATAATCTTGAAAAAATAAAAGAAAAATATAATATTTATTTAAAATTATCAAATATGACTAATACTAAAAATACAAATATATTATTAAATTTTCAAATTTTTATAATTATAACACCAGATAAGATTTATATAATTATAACACAAAATAAGTAAAATACAGATTCATTCATTTTAATAGAAAATATAATACTAAAACCGTGTCGGATAATTATCGGAACAGTTTAAATACATTAGATACATTAAATACATGCATATGTTACGATCGTCAAAGAACCTTCCATATAATATGCATGTTCTCTTTTCTCTAATGCACAGTCGTCATTTCCCGGTTGTGAGAGAGAACATAATGGACCATGTTCCGGTCGCGATGATTCTTCTTTTCATAAAAAGAACGAACAAAGATCTCGTAATCTGATTTTACAATTTACCTCTTGATCCAATACACACAATTGTTTAATTATATTTCGTTTTTTATTTTTAATAACTCATTCTTCATTTTCTTCGATATGTTTAATTTTTAATCTCAAATCACGACATTTTTTTTATTTTATTTTATTCTATTTTATTAGTTATAGTTAGTATTTATTTGTTAGTATTTATTAATTAGTATTATAATATTTTATATTATATATAATATTTTATATTATTTCATCCTTTCGTTTCGTTTTTCTATTTTAAGGTTATATCTATGACAAAATATTATTAATATATATAATATTTAATATAGGTTATAAATACATAAATAATACAATGATTTATAAAAATATAATTATTTAATACATTTTGTACTCTAATTTTCTATGTTATTCTTATAAATTTTATTACCATACACAACAGATATTTCAAATATATTCTTAATATCAGTTCTCGATAATGAGTTAACAGTTGGGTAATCAGTTTCTTTCATTGGTGTCGATGATACAACTCTCTATCAACATATGTTACAAGCTTTGATAAGTTTTTCATTGCCATTATTAAGACGAATTAAAATCTACTTAAATTTCATTCTTTTTGTCGAATAATTTTTCTTTTTGAAAAACCATCGTTACATTCAATAGTTCTAAAAATCAAACCTATAAATTCGTTATGAAGAAAATGAGATTTATGATTTCCAAAGCAAATCTGAAGAAAGTTATTATCAAATTTTGTAAAGTATTTTTCAAGTAATAATAACTTCTGGGAAAATTAGTATATTTGAAATTTTTATTTTATTATTTTATTAGTATATTTGAATATTATTGAAATTTTAAATATGTTTATTACATTCGTACAATTAACTCGAAAATGAAGTTAGAAAATTTGCAGATGAACGTAAATGGATTAATTTAATGATAAGTCACGTTGCAAAAACCAATCAACCTTTTAAACGATTTAATAATCCCGATTATTGTTGAGCAGCTGAAGAGGTCAGTTTAATATAACCTATATTTACTTGCATATATAACGGTATATAAGTGCACTCTAATTGAGATGTACCGAAGGAAGATACAGAGTTACGTTGAAAAACTTAAGGAATTATGTAACTACCATATTCTCTTCAAAATTATATACTGACTGTATATTATATATATGATTGTATATTATATATATTATATATATATATATATATGATTTTTATGTATTTATATATATAACTTTTAATATACGTAAAAATTTTATACACAAATAAGTGACTAGGATTCAAGTGATATGATAAAATTAAATGGATATCTATTTATACCTATATCTAATTATATTTGTATTTGAAAAAATGCAATATTAATTTTCCTCAAAAATATTAATAATTATAAAATAAAATCTTTATTAACATATTTGTTAAGACATATTTATTAAAATATTTATTAAAATATACATATTTCTAATATTAATAATTTAAAAATATTTAAATTTTCATTTTATTTATTTTATTTCTTTGCAACATATATAACAATATTTTTTTTATTTTTACAATAAAAATATATTAATTATTTATAACGATTGTAATATTGAAAAATTGGTAATAATTATGAAAAAAACAAATTTTCCTTTCAAATAAATGCTTACAATTAAAAATATAGTTTTATTTATACAACATTAACAAAAATTTTTATGTAGTTTTAAAATTTTCTGAAATGATGTAAAAAATAGAATCAAATTCGATAATTTGTCTAATTTGATGATGATGCAATCTTTACATCTTTAGATTTATTTACATTATATTACATAACTATCTAAACTACACTATAAGTAGCACATATGAATAAAAATGATATTTGATGGTATTTACAATACAAAATTACATTATATAAATATATAAAAAATAACTTACGATTGATCTTGACTAGGTAAATATATAAATAAAATATTTTATTTACATATTTATTACATATTTTACATTAAATATTTAATTTCGTATGCTAATTACATTATTTATATTTAATATATAATTAATAGTATAATTTTTTTTTTAGCTTTTTAAAAAGTTTGAAAAAACTTTTAAAAATATATTATTAATGTCATTACTTCATTATATAATCATTTGTTAAAATGAAAAAAACTTTCTTCAAATTTTTAAAATTCTCAAAATTATTTTAATAAATACATTAAAAAATTTTGAAATTTTTTTCAATAAAGAGAAATAAAATTGAAGAAATTCTCAATAATCCAATTTGTCTGCAAACATAAAGAATTAATTTAATCATATAAATAAATTAATTGAACTTCACTCAAAAAATAAAAACAATTATTTGATACTTTTCAAATCTATTTAATATCTTCTCTTATCTTTTTGTAATATTTATTCATTTTATCGATATTTATTTATTGAGTTTACCGATATTTTTATCTGATATTAATCTATTTATTTTTCAGACTTTATTCAACACTGATTTATTTGACATAATCATCAAACTTATTTTATTAATTTTTATATTTACAATAATATTTACATTCTTTTCTTTGCAAAAACTATACAAAGATCAATATATCAAAAAAATATATATAAATCGTATTATTTGAAAATTTGTTTATCCAAAAATAAATATATCATTATAATTTGATTAATAATTTTAAGTTATAATTTTAATTTTAAAATTAAAATAAAATTTTAATAATTTAATTTCATATCTTCGATTTTTTGATAATCTTATAATAAAAAATATGCTCACTTATGCGTAGACGAGTTATAATTAATTCTCTTTATCGTTTAACGGTTTCTCTTCGTTAGACATATTGTATATAGTTTGACGTCTTTCTTCCAGATCACCGGCAAGTTTCACCAACAGTTCTCTGAATATATAGTTATCCAAGTTCTTCGCTATATAATAAAGAAATACCCAATCCCCATAGTGGCACTCATGAGTAACGGCCAGCACGTTCCACGGATTATATTTCCCAGGACAAGCCATGGAGAACACTAACTTGTTGAATAGTTCACTCCTAATCCATATAAGATTAATTAAAAAAAAATTAAGCGTTAATTAATAAAATTATTCGGATTAAGAGATGTTAAATAATGTAAACAATTTTTAGAAAATATAATATATTTGAAGAAAAATATTTAGAATATTTGAAATGTTAAATAATAAAGTTAAAAAATGAAATTTATTGAGGAAAAAAAATTCTAAATGATATCATATGTAAAAATAATTAGTAATGTGAACAATTTCCGCTTCTTCTTCAAAATCGAAAATTATCTGAGAATTTCAACGCATTCTTCCAAGTAAATTCGTTAATCCAATTGCACTATTAATTGTGTAGGAATTTATATTTGAACGAGCACTTCCTCAAAATTACAATTATCCGCAATATCGGTGTTAACACACGTGAGATCAGAATTTCGCGGAAGTATTTCTCATATGCGATATATTGTCATGGATTTAGAAATACACAGTCAATAATACAAGAGTTCAAAGAATCCGTATTTCTTGGAAAAATAACTATCTACAAGGCATGAGATACGTATAGATAGATAAATAAAGTAGTAACCTGGCATGCAACGCCATAGTAAGTAACCTCCAGAGCAATCCTAAACCGGTTATCACAGAGAGAATGATGTACCAATACCAAAGGAACACATAGATCTTCTCGTTAATGATGTTCAATGCCATGATGCACAGAGCATCGTGGTTTTGTATAGTTCCTGATGGACCGTATTTGTGAAAGATACATTTAGTTACCTGGAACGTTTATTCGAAAAGATATTTTTTTTCTTTTAAAAGATAAATCGTGGAACGAAGTTCGTACAGATTCTAGATTGTAAACAAACCCATTGAAACTTCCAAAATATTTTCAAGCACGTATTATATATGCGACAATATTACTACAGTAGTACCAACTGTTGCAAGATCGAAACTGGATCCCATCAATTATTCGAGGATAATTGTTGGCAGCTTCTCGATTTTGTTCATTTTATTGAATTGTGAGAAACGAGAGAAAAAAACTTTTTTTATGAATGAAATTTATATATATATATATATATA
>NW_006264153.1:152149-161397 GCF_000469605.1 Apis dorsata
ACTGTTATATGTACATATTTTTTTATGTGTATTTAAGTTTGTAATAGAATATATGTGTCTCAAAAATAAAAATTTCAATATTCCATAGTGGAGAAATTGGAATAGTGGGGAAGTTGAAATAGTGGGGAGCGATTTGAGTGGACAGAAAGTGCAATAGTTAAGTAAATACTACTAAATATATAAATTTAACGTTTGAAAAGAATGAAATTTTTACAATTACGTTATAAATCGATTTTGCAGTCATAAAATGTTAAGCTTATACTTATATATATTTATTCTGCATGCAATTTCATGCTTCAGAAATGTAAGCTTGATTAAATTTGATAATATTTGATCAAATATTATTGTTACCTTAGGAAACACGATATCGAGAGGTTCGACTTGACCTTCTTCGGATCCATAATGTGCCAACATTTGTCCAAGACCGAGAAAAGCACCTCCGAGAAACCAGTCGGTCAGATATATTTGCAAAAGAACGTTGATGAAATTGAGAACCTCGCATAGGCCCAAATAATACGCCCATGGTCGATTCAAATGAATACGATTCAGAAAAGCATGGCGAATTTGACGTATTTTGTCGTCGCATTCGTCCTTCGACATGATGCTTATACCATTCTCGGTCTTCAGAGATGTCTCACGAAGAGCCATTGACGCTGTATGCAATCCAGTAACCAACGCTTTTAAACGGCCTCCTGATTTAAGAATTTTACTTTTTTCATTAAATAAATCTTTGTATGACAAACGTTCTTTTTCTAATTAAATTTAAATTTACATATAACGCGTTTTGCTCTTTAACATTATTTTTTATCATTATGTTGTTTGTGCACAAATATACAAAGAAATTGAAAATTCATTTAGAAATGAAATTTGTTTAAATGAGAATCCAGTTTAAGAATTATTAAAAAAAATTGAAAATAGTGATGACCATGTTAAAATTATATTATTCTCAATCGTTCAAATAATTATCATCAAATTATCATATTATTCGAATAAAAACATATGAAAGGAAAAACCAAGAGAATTATTATAATGCACGTTATTATTCTTTTTTAAATAAGAAAATCGAAAGATTAAAAGTTCGTATACTATGCATGCGAAGGTATGCAAGATAGGTTGGTGGATATTATAGCGAGGCTGACCTTCAACATTCCTCCACAGGTAGTGAGGCGCGTAAAAGAAGATCGCCTGAAAAAACAGAACGAAGGGCACCCACTGGTAGTAGGCATGATGTACCACGGAGTCTTCTGAAGTTGCTGGTCCGACGCCAGGATGTGCGATTACACCTAATTCCACCGATGTTTTGTTCAAATGTTTTGTCTAAAAAATTCCATATTATCGTTTCCTTTATCGAAAATATAAAGTTAAAAAATTTTTAGAGATTTTATAAATATTTTTTTTTTTATCGATATTAAAATTTAAGGATTTTTTTTTGCAAAATATTAATACAATCATGGAACAACATTTTGAAAAACAGAAATTCTAGAGATCAAAATAAATGTAAAAATTGTTGTACAAAAATATCAGTTGAGACTTATTTATTATGAGTTATATGTAATTTAAGTTTGTATTGGATGAAGTGAGACGGAGATAGAACGAGAAGAATGGAATGATGGAGATAACCGTCTCGATTCGTTTAATACAAACTTATTTATAATTTAATAGCTATAATAGATATTTTTGCATATTTTTGTATTTGTTTTTCAATAAGATTCTTGTTTTTTTTTTTTTATGAGAAACATTTTTATGCGCAATTAAATAAAATTGAATGTATTATTATTTAATATTTACCACAGTGTAAGTAGACGTGAAAAAGCAGAAAGTGTTGATTACTTTCACTATATCATCGCTCATTCCATGCCCAGCGATACACCTTATCCATAAAACATAACATTGTGTATAATTACCTCTTTTATTAGCAATTTTTAATTGATAAATATATCATAAACGCATTATGTTCTATTTCTTTTTTTTTTTTAATATTATGTAAGAGATAAATAAAAGTCTTAAATTAAACATGATATTATTTAGTTATAAATGTCACGCTTGTAGATTTTCTTCAAATATAAATATTATTTTTATGAAAATATATTTAAATACTTATTTGTATAAAATGTTCCTTTAGCAAAATTATATTTAAAGAATAGAGATATTTTTAGTACAAATTTTGAAAAAAAATATTTTTCTTTATGAAAAAAAAATTTTTTATGTGATAAATTTTTTTTTCAATTGATAATAATACATGTTTAAATTGAATATATATATATATATATAAATTATTATTATCGATTCGAATATATACAATGCTCAATTATATACAATTTCTTATTCTAATTCTTATGAAAATTTAAAAGAAAGAAAATTCTTAACGGAATAATTTTTTTATTAATAACTAATATAAGTATTTTATTATTTTTATAATTTTTTATTTTTATATATAGTTAAATAATTAAATAATTAATTATCGAGATTCCCTCAGATATTAAAGAACAAATATAAATCTCGATTTAAAAAATCCAAGAATTTTATTTGATAACGCACACGAGTACGAGATAAAAGAGAACTTAATCATTAGAACTCTATTATACGATAAAAAACATATCGCTTTATTTATTTCACACATATTTAGTGACATTATTATAGCAATGGATCACTCGAAGCTAATATTAAAAACTAGAGTATTACTCATAAATGTACCTGATATGCTCTCCGATAAATTGTCTAGCTGTTACCAATAGCGTAGCGATCAAGAGCATCAGAAACGTGAATCTATAGTGCATCTTAAAAACTGAATAATGACACCGAATAATCGATTGATTATTATATCGTTAATAAAAATTTCAATAATTAAATTTCAATGAAATAAAGATTACTAATAAAATGAAAAAAAAAAAAAATAACTATTCATATCTCTGTCATCATTTTTATTTTTTACCCAAGTTATCAATGGCCACAGAATCCTGCGAAACCTTCCACTTGACATGGTCCTTGAGGACCGAGAACGTAGCTAAAACGGTCGTCATTTCTTTGAAATAATCTCAAACTATCTCTCCAAATCACGAATCTCTCATCTGTTTCCACTGTTAAAATTCCTCGGTTCCGGATCTAGGCATCCATCGATCAACTTCCGGTATTAAAATTGCGCGAAGATCTCTCACGATGGCAATGTGATCGGTCGATCCAATTTACACTGAACATTCGAAGCTGGTAAATCTTATTTCTCGTTATCAGTGGCCACGATTGCGCACTGGCATCGTGAGTGACAAACGCTTCACGAAACTTCATAGACTCATAACCGTGGTTTCGAAGGTGCGAGTTACAAAGCCACTTATTCACTTAGATAGATAAGACTAGATAATAGATAATATCATGCTTGTTACGAGCAATTTAAAATAAGAACGAGAACGTTATTATTTCATCGAAGATATTTGCCGATTGATCGATCGATTCAATTGATCCCCGATGATCATACATATTGATCGATTCAAAAACGGTTTCATCGCGTTGGGACGTTTCGTTTTTCGACCCTAGCGCTCCAAGAGCATGCGCGTTGACGCGTTCGATATCTCTTGGAGAAAAATATTTTGATTGCATTAATCTTATATAATTAAATGTGAAGTTTAGCAAATAAATTTAAATAAATATGATTAATAAACGGTATATGAAGGATGTGAACATGTTAGATATCTTGAGATCTAGAATAATTTTATTTCTTCACGTAATATAGAAATAAACTTCTCTTTTATTCTGATACAAATTTTATTTATTTTCATATATAAAATCATCTATCAAGTTATATTATATAGTTATAGTTCGTCACACTTTATATGTTATATACGTATGTATATCTTGTTCAATTGATCAATTTGCCACTTTCACGCAAGAATTATTGTCGCGTTAATAATCATTATTTTTACGACTTTTAAATACATTGATCCAATGTATGCAATGACAGAAAGGAAAATATCCACATGTTGATTTCGATGATTAGCACGTAATTCGTAATAAAACTTATGAAACTTTTATCTCTATCATATTGGATGATTTCACAATAATAATCAGTCGGATATAACATCGAGCACAATCATGATGATTAATTATGTTTTATCGAGATGTTTTTTTTCAAAAAATATATGAGATACGCACAATAGTTTTATCGTCGCACTAAAAAAAATCTAAATGATTTTCCAAGTTTTCCAAATTATTAATTTTCTTTTCAACTTCACTCTTAAATTCTATTCTAATAATAAAAGTAACTATTAGTTTATTTCTAATAATAAAGTTATGTATTACGATAAATATTTCTATAACATAAGAAAAAAACAACTCTATTTAATTGTATTTTTTTAGGTTAATTAATCATAATTATCATATTTCATTTTTATTTTTTCTTTTGAAATTGTATTGTATTGGTTGTTCTTCTGCAACTGGAGAATTGTTCAAATATTTTCTTTTATTTTAATTATTAAAATCAATTATATAGCTTATATATATAGCTTAATTTTTAGAAGATTAAAATTTCATGTAGGCCAACAATAAACTTTATGAATAATATATAATGAAAATAACATATATGCATAAAATTTTAATATAAAAAATTCTTCAAAGGCTAGTTTTATTAGATGAATTAATCATTTATCGATCAAATAAAAAGATAATTTGTTAATATGCATAGAGAAGTAAATACCTTTTTTTTTAGATTAAATATAACTAAAGAAATGGAAAGTTAAATAGAAATTTATTTCAATTATCATGATACGTACTATATTTTAAATATCATATGTATTCTGTAGATTTTTGTAAATTTAAATTTTATATAAATGCATAATCATCTCAAAATTACACAATTTATTAATAATTAAAAAAGTTAGAAAATATATTTCAATATTTTTAAAAGTTATATGAATATTTAATTATTAATATTTTAATACTAATTATTATTTTTTTTTTTGTAATTCCGTTATTTTACCTTTTAAATTTATCTATATCAAATTAAAAAATCTGGAAAAAAACTTGAAAATCAAAAATAGAAAATCAATTCGAAAAATATTTCGAAAGCAAATAATCTATATAAAATTGAAAATTTGGAAGAAGAAAAAAACAGGAGGGAACGAAAGTACGGTCAAAATTACAAGCATCGAAGAAGGTTAGGAAAAGTACATAAATGTAGAGGAAAGGAAGGGAAAAAAAGAAAAAAAGAAAAAGACCAAATAAGATAAGGAGACGAGAGGGAACAAGTTTAAGGTGGAAGAGGAGTAAAGTCGCAGGGAAAGGAGGAATGGTGAACAAGAAAGATAGGGAACAAAGAAATGGAGGGGATAGAATGTCGAAGCTAGGACTTTGACCGGCCGTTGCCCCTGATGCGGTCGCTTCTAACCGGCAAACTGAACGGATCTTCTCAAGAAAATTCTGTCCTCTGGTCTCTCAATTCGTGTACATGTATTATACATATCTTGTTCCATCGTTATTTCTTACTATACCTGATCCATTCATTTATAATTCTCGCAAGAGAAAATCGTGAAAGAATTATCGAATAATTAACATTACGTTTAAAATGTGAAAAGTGATTTTAATATATAATCATAAATTATATAAAATAATAAGTAGTAGTCTTAATAATCTTTTTTTTCCAATAAATATATTTTTTTTATTTTATACGTGATAATAAGTAGTCCTCTTTTATATTTTATTTCGAATATTACGTTAGTCATAAATATAAAAATAGTACTGTAAAAATTAGTAAAAGTGAAAAAAATTGAATGATCTACTTTAGAAAGTGCTAACATTTTTTTTATTTTATTTAAATGTAACTTGATCGATAAGCAATGATAAAAATGTTGAAATTTATAAATTTTAAAATTATAAATTTATAAATTTTTAAATATATTTTTCATAATTTGTTAAAAGTTTACATAAAAATCTTATAAAAAATAAATATATTATCTTTTTTTTTAATTTAAAATTTCCTTGCAACACAATGGTATATCGATTTTAAATATTTATAGAGTGTAGTATATCTATTATTACTAATGGTTTTTAACCTTACTTTACTGGAAATAAATTAAAACAAAAATTGGACAGGATGCAATATTTTTTTTTTCACAAAACTATACTGGTATTATTTTATTATCCTCTATACAAAAATTTTTAATATAAAATAGAAATGTTCTTTTATAAAGAAATTTTGCAAAAATTGTTGAATCTAAAAAATACCTCGAACGTGAGATAATGGCTCGATTTAATGTTAAGGCTATGCTTCGAATTATGTATTAATCAGTAAAATGAGAATAATCTTCATGTCCCCTAATGTGATGTAGAGGGAACCGAAATTGGTTGGACCTCGAGCATAGAAGTTCGTTTCGATGATCGTAAATCCCTGACTGGTACACGTGCACGTACAATGAAATCTTTTAGAGAGTGCATAGTTTAATAAATTCCATCCGTAGAATACATTATTGGTTAAATTTACCAAAAATGAACACAGAAGTGACGATATTTTTTTATATGTAATGTGATATTTTTCTTTTCTAGAAAAAATATTTAACTTTTCATAAAAAAGATTTATTATATACCATATATAATATAACATATAATATATATATATATATATATATACTATAATAGTTACTTTTAATTGTGAAATTTTTTAATTCCCTTATAGTTTTTGAAAATTGGTTTTCTTTTTCTAGAAAAATTTTTAATTTTAAAAAAAATATTAAGAAAAATTACATTATTAACCAATAGAATTTTCTTATTTCTTAAAATACTATATTCAATTTCTACCAATAAATTAAAAAAAGATTCAAAAAGTTACTAATAGTAAATTTTTATCATTTACAGTTTTTAATTTTAAAAATTACGATTAATTAAATACACAAAAAAATTTTGTTGAAATAATTAATATATATATATATTAATATAATAAAAATATATATTCTGATAATATTAATTATATCTTTGATATATGAATTCAATTTTTTGACGAACGATTTGTTACTTACCCATACATATATAATTGAAATGATACATATACGGTAATCACGAAGGGAAATATGGTCCTGAAAGTCAGAAATTATGGGAACTACTTAATTACTCGCTGACGTTTTATTTGTTGAATTTTGTAGAACATTCTTATGAAAATATATAGAATATTCTGGCAGTACATTGTTTATGTTCAAGAAGCATTGATGAAAACGCAAATAGCAAAATATACGCTCTCCTTCTTCTAATAACGATTTCATTAAAAATGCAATTTTTTTCGCAGGACGCTTTAATAAAGAGTAACTATCATTATCAACGAGTAAAGAATAGGATATTAATAATAAGGGGGAAAAAAAATATATAACGTGGCAATTGTCATTACTAATCAATTATCACTCGTTATTCCAGCAAATCTGGCTAGCTGGCTTTTTATAATTCTATATATATATATATATATAATATATATATTTTTTTTCTTTATATATAATTGTTTCTCTTATCTTATCGCTTCTACAAGCGCGAGGAAGCACGTACACGCAAGGTACATGTATACGATTACAGGTATATTACGTTTCTTCACTAAGCAGCATTCATTAGAATAGAACAATGCACCGACGCTCTATCACTATATACGAATATAAATTTCATCATTCATTACACCAAAATGCATACGGAATATAGGCACTTTTATTTTTTCCCTTGGTTTTTGTAATAATTAATAATAGTATAAGTTCAGAGTTTGATATTTACTTCTCTTGGGGATTTTCATATTTAACACGTTCCATGTTGATAAAGAAAAGTTTGATAGTATCGGCAAGTTTATTATTATTTTTTTATTATTATTTTTTTTTTTGCAACATAATTAGGGAAAAGAGCAATTTTAGTGATTTGCTGATATTTAAACCTTTTTTTTTAATCTTATCTAATTGATATGTTTATATTGTTAAAAAAATTTAATTTTAAATCGATTATCATAGATAAATAGATATATTTTATAATATGATACGAAACGTGTTAATTAATTATAACCTTTGGAGTACACTTCATATTATATTAGGTTAGATTAGGTTAGAAAACTGCATCCAAAGGCACTGGGATACTAGATTGTTGCTTTTCAGCATTTTTTGATTCTTCCTCTTCCGGTGGATTATTTCGCGATGTTTCAACAGAGAATCATTCAGAGAGAGAAAAAAGGGAAACAAAATTTGAGAAATTTTTTTTTTCTTGGAAAAAAAATTCTCAACATCTCAGAACCAGAAGATTAAATTCATGATATCGGTTATAATATTAAAATTATCGATATAAAAAAAAAAATAAACGGAAGTAAATTAAAAAAGTATAAGACAAGGAACAAACACCTCTAAGAAGTTATTATGCGAATAGAATTAAATAAAATCGGAAAGGAAAAACACTGGCATGAAACAGGGAGAAGGAAGTATATAATATGTATATATATGTATATATATATATACATATTTATAAATTATATTATTATATATATATATATATATATATAATAATATAACAAATATAATCAGAAAAAATGTTCTAAATTCTATTCACGTGTACAATCCTAAATAGATATAAAATATAAGAATCACGATGATATGGAGTGTTTCAATTACTTGGCAGTCTTACTTTGAGCATGAATCTCTCAAAAAGAATGTATTATTTCTACATTTGATAATGAAAATATTGGCGCGAAAACGATTCATACTTGCGCACGTTTTTTTTTCTAAATTCTTAAGAGCTAAGCGTACATATTTTTATTGTCTTTTATTTTTTCTTAATATAGATCTTTTCGTAATCTTCAAAATTTCAACTATATTGCATGTAATAGTAGGACGGTATTACAATGATTTCGGCAGTTAACAATAATTTCAAATATGTAATAAATTTTTTTTAATTTCAGCAAAATGAGACAGAAATTATGGACGAATAAAAAATAATACTAAGAAATAACAAAGAAAAAAAATCTAGGGGTGTCCTCCTTTTTATATTTTTTTTTTCCACTTTTTCTTTTCTTTCTTTTGGTCCCTCGATGCATATTGTATATATATATAATATAATATATATATTGTAATTATCGTAATAATAGATCAAAAATATTAATAAAAAAAAGTAAGCGAAAAAATGGATAAAGAAAATTTTCGAATAGCGTTTTTTTTCTTTCCTAAATTATCTGTGCCTGACTATCTTTCTCTCTCTCACGCGATCCCATTCACTCCTCTCTCTCTCTCTTTTTCTCGTATGCGCGCACTTTTTTATCC
>NW_006264153.1:161836-166618 GCF_000469605.1 Apis dorsata
TCTTTCTCTTCTCGTTTATTTCATTTTATTGCTATATATATAGATATATTTATATATTTATATATATATATATAAAATAAATTTTTATATTCTCTATTTTATAAGATGTTCTATAATGTACAAGATGTACGCTTCTACGCCTACGATATAAAAAAAAAATAATAATAATAAGTGGTAAGCAGCAAAATTATATTTCTGGGAAGACGACGTGTCTCAAATGAAGAAGGGGAAGCAACAAAAGGACTTTTACCAACTTCATGACACCCAACATCTGCCAATTTTTTCTTCTTCTCGCACATTGTTTCATCCAAGGAAAAAAAATAATAAACAATAATTGAAAGTAATCCATTCCAAGAAAATGGAAAAAAAATTAAAAAAAAAAAAAAAAAAGAAATGACAGAAAAAAGTCGGGAGAAAGCAAAAGAAATGAAAACGTCGTCTTCCGTTTTATATCACACAATCGAAGTCTCTTTCTGAAGAAAGAGTAATCTTTCTTTTTTGCAGAGTAATTTAATACTAAACTCTTTCTCTCTCTATCTTGCGCGTGCTAAATATATCTATACATTCCATCGTGTTTACATTATTACCAATACTTTCAGATTTATTGGGAGATACCGGCCGAACAAAATATTTTTGGAAATAAAAAATACATTTAAAAAATAGAAGCAAAAATAACATGTTTGTTTTCCTCCCTTTAGTGATATCTCGGAATAAATCTTAGTGTATTTTTTGGCACTATATTTAGTTTTTTATTATCATCTAAATGATAATCTGAATTTAATTACAAAATATGATACTGAAAAAAGATTAAATATTAAAAAAAAAGAAATAAAAATAACCGAAGAATATTTTTGAACTCAAAAGATTCGGAGAAATTTTATAATGATAGTGAAAAAAAATCATGATTGTTAAGTAATTGTCCACAAAAATTGATATTTCTAATCTGATATTATAGTAAAGATTATAAATACATAGTTTAGCTAAAAAGAGAGAGATAGAGAGAGAAAAAGAGAGAGAGACAAAAAAGAATAAAGAATTATTAATTTCTCCATTCACTTCGCTCGATATATCTTACTACAAAAATTTACCTCCAATCGAATTCTCTTATAACGATCGAAGGGGAAATTCATTTTATATGTACGCCATAATGAATTACGAAAAATTTTTCAAAAATATCAGAATGCACGTACATGTTTTACATGTAATATATATATATATGAAAAGTAAACGTAATTCAAAATGGTCTTTAATCTTTGAATAAACTATAATGAAAATACGGTAAACTATAATGATGAACAACTCGACTAATTAAATGTTCAAGAATCGAATAAAAGAACAAAGAAGCGAGAAAAGAAAAGAAAAAGAGGTATTCTATGAATATAACAAACGAAACTAAACAGATTCTTTGCCCTGAAGTTTCGTAGCGAGATCCACAACAAGTTGTTGATATACCACCGGGTCTATATTCTTGCCAAGTTGATAAAGAACGAACCAGTCGCCGATCATACACATTTCCGCGATTGTATTAATATGTTCTGGCTTTGAGAGGCGCGAACGTGCACGCAATAGCACCAAGCGAAGCTTCGGACCAGCTATTACTGCAGCACGGTAGGCCAGGGTTAAACCGCTTAACACGGATAGGATGATGAACCAGAACCAGAGAAACACGTAAATCTTCTCATTGACGATGTTCAACGGTAGTACGCAGAGACCATCGAATTTCTGCACTGTACCGGACGCACCATATTTATGGAATGTACACTTGGTAACTTTAGGGAATACCCGTGACATCGGATCAATCCTCTCTTCAGGTTCCATTTCCGTGAATTTAACCACGTCTGAGCCATAGGTGGTAAATTCGCCGTCCAAAAAAAAGTCCATGAAATAGATCTGGCCAACTACATTAACGAAGTTCAACACTTCGCACAAGAAGAAACGAAATGCGTAAAAATTCTGTGTATGCCAATTCGTCGCGAAATACTCGACCAATAATTTTCTTCTTTCCGATTTAAATTCATCACTCATTACAGGACAATTTAAATCCAGGACTAGCATCTTAATTCTACCACCCTCCCAGGTCTTCCACAAATAACGTGGTACATAAAACAATATTGCCTGGAAGAAGAGCGTAAAGCACACCCACTGATAATATTTATGATACTTGATTTCGTCTTCACCCTCAACGTGAGATGCAACACCTGGTTGCACCATGTCTTTGCCAACGACACCGGTTCGATCAGGAATCGTAAATGTTGAGTAGATCCAGCAGTATGTATCCATTACATGAAGTGGTATTTCATCTACGATGCAATCTATGGGATCTCCGATATACTGTCTGGATGTAACCAATAATGAAAAAGCAATTAATATGATCACCGTCGCTTTGTAGTGCAGCCGAAATACATTATTATCGATGCAAACGCTGTCGAGCTTTAGCAGTCCCTTTACGGATCCAAATACATCAAACATGGTTGATAATTTTCTCTTTTTAAACCGATATCACAAGAAATCAAGCGATTTATTTCAATCGCGAATTTATCAGACTATTTATCAAATCAAATTGGACACTCTTGGGTTATTAATGACCCGCGCGACGTGACGCCGCGCGTCAAGAGGCGTCCCTAAGCCACCCTGTACACGCACAAAACAAACAGCTTTTAAAAAATTCGTTTCTCACGTTAATAGACGTATTCTTCTTCGTTACTGATGTAACACTGTTTAAATTTCGTTCGTATTTTCAAAAACACGTGTGTCCAGTTTCGATTGTTCCGTGACCACTGCGCGCGTGAATACGGTTCTACCGCAGCAAAGCGTCACCGAGAGCGGTTGTGTCGTAATGGCTGCGTTCAGAAACTCTGTACGACACGAGCACGCGAGGACATGCCGTTCCGCAAGCTGCTCCCTTTTATTTTCTTCTCTGTCTAACGTTCGCGTTGTCAATTCGTTTCTTCTCTCTTGCATACACCGTACAACGTCTTCTCTCTATCTCGCTTGTCGATCGTATACAGCCTGGTTGGAGACGCAAAACTATACGTTCCTTCTGCTGCACACTAAGATTCTATCCCCACTTACAATATGAGAAAACTCGTCTCTTTTTCTTTCTTCCTCTTTTACTCTTTCCTTCTTCCTCTCTTGTCCCTTTACTACACCTAACCCCACTTTTCGTCTCTTTTAACCGTCGCGTCGGCCTGGATCACAGGAAACTTAGGCTTGCTATTCGTATAGTTTCGATCGCATTCGGCTAACATCGGTTCCAGCAAAATCTGCAGACGCTTGCACGCATGCGTAGTTGAAAAGCAATCCACGCCACTCTCAAGCACAATATTGCATTTTGAAAGAAGAAAATATGAAATATTTTGTTTACAATGAAATTTTTTATTTATCATAAATAATTTCTCTTTTTTCATAAATAATATTTCTTTTGTTAAAAGTTTAATTATTTTTTTTTCAAATATAAATTTGCGAAAAATATTATATATTTATTTTTCAGATAAAATAATTCGCTTAAAAATTGATAATTACAGTTTACTTCTTTGCCGATAATTGTACTATTCACATTGTTTTCTTTCTTATATTATTAATACCATGTTCGTTATTAAAATTGAAGGCTATCATTGTTTTTTAATTCAATCTTTATTAATTGAATGTAGTCTAATGATAAAAATAAAATCATATATTAGCAAAATATACATGTTGATAAAAAATTAATCAAAATAGCATCAAAATTTAAATTTAAATTTATCGATTATATCGATTAATTTTTTTTTATTGTTATAAAATATGTTAGTATTTTAAAAGATTATTAAGAAGAACATAAAAAAAATAATTGAAATACTTGCACAATAAATATCATATGCTTCATATTACAAATACCAAGCTTAACATATCGCTTTACATCTGAAATTTTACACCGTTCTAGATAGATGCTATACTGAACAGCAATCATCACTAATAAATAATTACTATCTTTATTACTCTATAAATTATTTAATGCTAATAGATCAATTTATTTTAAATTTATTTTAAATTATATACATATTAATTATTATTGATATAAAATCAATAAAATAAATAAATTATATTATCAGTTAAATTAGATTATTTCTATAATTAACTATGTGTTAATTATAGAAATTAAAGAATATGATATATTAATTGGCAAACACAGTCGATTACATCTTAAATATATATTATTTTTATTATAAACATTTGCAATATTTAACGTATTATATTTAAATATCGTCATTTGCTTTTAATCTTTTTTTTATCTTTGCTTTTATCTATTTTTGATAAAAAATTCTAACGTATTCCATTGAAATTTTTCTATCATTTATTTTGCCGGATCATATTATCTACCTATCAATGAGTCTGCATTGATATAATTATATCTCCATTTTGTTTGATTATTATATATAGATAAATCAAAATTAGTATTGGCATTCTTAAAAAAATAATTTCGAATGTAGCATAAAAAATTAATATTTATATCTTTTAAATCATAAATTGTTACTGTCATATCTGATTATTATATTAATATTGTATTAATATCATTTATAAATATAAGTATACATGTATTATAATCTTAATTAAACTTTTTATGTTTATAAATTTTATTTTATTAATTATTATTTAAATTAATAAATGTTATTTTAATTATATTTATTATATTGTTAACAATATGTTATATTTCTAATAATATATAATACACCAAATCAAGGCCGGTCCTGTGGCGCAACGGATAACGCGTCTGACTACGGATCAGAAGATTCCAGGTTCGAATCC
>NW_006264153.1:166908-185392 GCF_000469605.1 Apis dorsata
AGTTTTTTTTTTCCTAAAATTTTTAAATAACCATATTATAATTAAAATTATTTATCTATGTATATTTGTGTATAGAATATTTATGACTTTTGATATTAATAAATGTTCTACGATATATTTTACATTGTATTCTGTTCAGAATGATTCAAATATCTATATATTAAATTACAAACACATAACGTTATTATTAATAGCTACGGACTAATCTTAAATTCCAACAAAGACAATGTAATATAAAGGATACTTACTTAATGCTGTGGAAACTAATTGGAAATGAGCGTAGTCGGTGGGTCAAATAAATTAACCTAGTATGCACACGAGAACCGGTTGCAAGACAATGTAAACTGAGAAGGACTATCAAGGTAGATATGAAGATGATGCTTCACAAAGAATTTTCAATTGACAAAATCATTTTATATATTGAATTATATATCATTTTAATTTTTTTTTATTACAATCTTTTTGTTTAAAATTAAACTTTTATGAAAGATATTTTTTTTTGTTCTTGAAATGATTGTACAAATTTCGAATAAATATCATTTGATTAAATTGGTGCTTTTCATTTCAATTGAGAGATTGATAGAATTCGATGATCGTGCTATACTATCGTTGATAATCCCATTGCTTGCATATATTGTGGATTATTCAGTTCTCTCGAACAAAATATCCGTTGAACCATGGGATTTTTGACTGGAAAAGGTTTCTCTTACCTGTAGTTTGTGGGTAGGCGTCGACGTGGCACGATACTCGATACATCAGCTGCTATGAACCTACCTGTGACTTCTCCGTGGAGAATGGCGCATTACGGAAGAGTGGGGCCAAAAGGAAAGGACCGGTTTTTCTGGTTTTCAATATCTTCGACCCTCATAGCCTATTCTTGCTACCTTCACCACAGCATGCTATAAGATATGTAAGTATATATATATATATATATATATATATATATATATAAGTGTGTTGTATGTATACATTATATATTATATTTTATATCCTTTTATGTTCTCTCTCTCTGCCAAATATGGTTTTTCTATTTATTCATTTTTGTCTTAACCGAAACATAGAATGCATCAAGCCATTTTAAAATTTTTTTGTATTATATGATTGATGTTATTATAAAAAAAAATATAGTGATTGATACTGATTGTATTGTTTCTTATTTTATTTATAATTAATTTAATTTATGATTAATTGAATTATAAAAAAATTCAAAAACTTATAATGGTATTTAATAATTTTTTAAATATAAGTAATATGAATTATTTAAAAATTATATTCTCTCATATGAAAATCAAATAAAGAACATTTTTACATGTAGATTTTATATTTATATTTTTTTAATAATAAGATATCAACTATTACCAAAAAATAGAAAATTTGAAATATTTTTCTGGAAATAAAATTTGAATATATAAATTATTTTGCATTAATATTTTATTGCAAAAACATCAATAGTTTAAACAATACATATATGCATAAGAATATTTATAAAAGAATGTATTAATTATTTTTAAAATTTGCTGATTTTAGCAGCTTTTATAGTTGAATTGAATCTATTCAGGGTTTTAAATCATTAATCAAACATTCCGATTTTTTACACCGATATTTTGACGAGACATATTTAAAATTCCATTAAATGTTAAGTCTATTTTGCACCTCACTTGTAATATAGATTCAATAATAAAAATTATAAAACTCATTGACTTGCACAGTTGCCAGATATCAGGACAAGATGGCAGTCAGTAATATCAGAAAGTAACAACGTAAGTAGATATAATAGAGATAAGAGTAATAATAGAGATATGATACCCCTGTTTCTCTTCTCTCTCTAGAGAGAATAAATTATTTATGACAGTTAGGCTAGTCGTTGCATGTATCAATGGCATAAAATAGTAACGTGAGAATTAAAAAATATTTATAAATTAATATCATAAATTCATAAAATAAAATTTAACTTTTTATTAACCTTAACATCTCTAATTAAAACAGTTAATTATAAGTGAATAAATTATATTTTATAAAACAAAAATTATTACTTTGACAATATCTCTAACAAATGGAACGTATTCCCCATAAATTTTCAATGTAATTCTGAAGAATACATATGTCTATTACATATTTAATAAAATATTTATTATATTTAGAAATGAATTTGTGATTTTCAGCAATTAAAAATTTAAAAATACTTAAAAAAACCTAAAGTCCGAAAAATAACTTACATAATTTAATTATCAATAGTGAAAATAATAATAAACAGAACATCTATTATTCTGTTATTAAAAGAAAAATAATAATATAATATAATATAATATTTATTATTGAAATAATATAATAATTATTATTGAAGTGATAGTGAAGTTTTATTAAAAATGTCTTCGGTAATTACAAATTTCAAATTTGATAGAGAATTTTTATTTTTGAACTATATTTTTTTGCTTTTAGGACCAGGAAGTACTTTATAGTCCGAGTAAATGGAGCAAAAGATTCGATCAAATACAAATATTGTTAAATTATTGTAAATTTTCTAAAGAGGGTAAAATAAAATAAAAAAAATAATAAAATTATTTAAAATAGAATGAGCTGATATTTTTTTTATGAAATAAATAATAATTAATTTATTATTATAGTTACCGAAAATGCTCGTAAAACTTTAAAATGTGAACTCGATATTCCGTATGGAACAACAAAAGGAACTAAATATGATATTTATGGAACTGACTTACCTAAAGGTAAGTATGTATAAAAATAAAAATTTTAATGATTTATTTAAATATTAAAATATTGATAAGCCAAATCTATTATCACTATTAATCATTATAATTAATCGTCATATATTCATATTTGAATTTTTTTCTATTTAGATTTGTTACAATATAAACAATGAATTTTATTTAGATATTTTATTTTAAGTTAAATTTAAAAATCAATATTTTAAATATTTTTTTCAGACTCTCCTATATTCATATTTATTCATGGTGGTTATTGGCAAGAAGGTAGTAAAGATATATCTGCATATGCAGCTCCTGTCTTTGTTAATAAAGGAATTAAAGTTATAACTATTGGTTACGATTTATGTCCTAATGGTAAATTTTGTTTTCTTTTATTCCAATTTTGCTTTAGATATAAAATTAAAAACAATATTCTAAAAATATTCTAGATAATTTTCATATTTTTTATACTTTAGTTAAACTTAGGGATATAATATCGCAGATAAAAACAGCAATTGCACATATATTAAAATCTGCTTCGAGTCTCAAATGTCGGTATGATATAATTAATATTTACATGATAATTTTGTTAATATACAAATTACAAATTTCTATAAATTGGATGGATTTATATAGGAATGTTTGGGTCTCTGGCCATAGCGCTGGTGCACATTTAGCATCCAGTATTTTATACGATAAATTATGGTTAGATGAAATGACAAAACATGGATACTTATATCTATTAAAAGGTATCGTGTTAATAAGCGGTATCTTTAATTTGGAACCTCTTGTCAATACTAGTGCTAATACAGCTTTAAAACTTACAAAGTAAGTATCTGAATATTTTAATAAACTATTTATATTTCAATTTATATTAATACGCAATATATATATGTATATATATATTTCAGAAATGAAATCGACGCATACAGCTTTACCACTCTCAATACTAAGAATAATCCTTCTATCCAAGGGTTAAAAGTTATTGTAACCAATGGAGAATGTGATTCACCAGTATTTATCAATGAATCACGCGAGTGTGCTCAGGTACTCATATTATTTAAATAAGTGATAATTTACTCAATTATTTTAATATTCTATCTATTATAAAAAAAATTTACAATTTTTTTTTCTTATTTTAGAAACTTATTACAATAGTAGATAATGTTCAATATATTTTATTAAGAGAAAATATCGATCATTTTGATATCGTAGAAAATCTTACAAACGAGGAATTTATTTTGACGAAACTGATATTACGTAATATTTTCTATGATTAGAAAAGAACTTATATAGAAATAATATCGTACATATTGAACATACAAATTTATATATTGAACATCAAATAAATTTATAACAAACATTTAATGTACAAAATTTATTTAAATATTCGTAAAAAATTTATCTAGTGTAATATATTAGTATACTTATATAATGTTGATAAATTACAAATTGTCCATAAAAAAATTAGTATGTTTATTTACTGTAATCCATTGGTCATCTATCATTTATTAATTTTGCATAACAATGGTCGCGATGAATTATTTTTACTTTTTCTATGAGTCATTTGGATTGTGAAATTGATGAATTCGTTTTTGGATATTGAGAGGTACTTTCTTTTTGTTTTGTAGGTAACATTATAATTTGATTAGATTGAGAAATTTGTACAGTTGTGTTTTCTTGTTTATTTTGTGAATTTTGTATTTGATTATTAATATCTACTACCTGATCTGTGGATAAATTTGATGACAAATGTATAGTTGTTGATTTTGTATTTTGCTGCGGAGATATGACTGGATCATTTTTTAATGCAGTTATAATATTTGAATTTGTCAGTCTTACATAATTGTTTGTAATATTTTTTACATTAATTATATTTTTACCTGCTGGTATCACTAATGTTTTGTAATTACCTTTTACAATAGGAAGTACCTTAGATTCAATTTGAATAGTTGAACATTGATGAACAGCTGAATTTTCTTGTGTAAGATCTTGTGTAAGATCTATTACATCCTTAACAGTTAATGCATTTTCATTTTCATTATATTCATCTACTTTTTCTTGTATATCTTTCCATGTATCTGGAGGTTTAGCAAAAGAGCACACTCGTAACAATGGTTTTTCTTCTGTTTCTTCTTCTTTATCTTGTAATAACTTATTATCCATTGGATCTTTATTCATAATATTAGGATCATCCTCTACAACATATACACATTATATATATATATAAAATCTAAATGTTTTTGTTTATTTTTTAATGATTAATTTTCCACCAATATTATATTTGTACACTAACCTTTTGTTTCATCAATAGAAATTTCATTATTTGTTATAGTTGAAAACATTATATTAGGTAAAATATTTAAATGTGATGCCATATTAGGTGATGATGCTGCATTATTTTCTATTGATTTCAATTCAAAATTATATTTACAATTAGATATATTCTCAATATTATTAATTTTTGATTTTGAATTATCATTACTATTATTTTTTAATTCATCATTCATATTTGTTTGACATATTTCTTCTATTTTTGTGATATCTTTTTCTATCTTAGATTTTATTTTTATACATGTATTATTTTTAAATGTTTCACTTCCATCTGTACTATTTTCATCTTCTTCTGAACTAGTTTTATCCTTATCTACATCCAAATCTATATCAATTTCACTAACATCATCATCATCATTATCTTCTTCATCATCATTTTCTATACTATTCTCTTCATCCTCTTCATTCTCTAATGATGTTTTAGAGTCTTCACTTTTCATTTCTTCTTGCTTTTTTACATATGTATCAAAAACATTAGATAATTTCTTCTCACCCTCTCTTTGGTTCTGTATCAATTTTTCAGCTAACATTGGATCTTTCAATGCAGGATCATCTTCTTCATTTTCAAGAAATAAGGAAAATGTATCCCAATAATCATTGCATCGACATTGTTTCAAATATTTTCCCAAAGCAACAAATGCATCTTTTGCTATAATAATAAATGTATATGATGTAAAATATTTATATGAATTTGAAGAAAATTTTAATAACTTACCAATTTTTTTCTGTCTTTTATAATCTAAATTTAAATTATGCAATTCATTACATTTTGTAACACATCTTAAAATATCAGTATAATCTGGAAAAATTATTGCTTCTCTAAAAGCACCAATTTTTTTCAATTTATTTCTTTTTGATATTTTAGAATTAATGAAACTTGTAATAGCATGATCTACAGCAACAATTCCTGTAGTACCAAAATGCTTTGGTTGTAGATATGTTCGATCTGCATCAGGATTTGCTCCAGTATATTCACAATATTTGTTATAAAGTTCTACCATTCGATACTTATATTTTTCTAGTTTGATATAATTACTATTATTTTCATCATCAAAATTGATTTCTGATTCTTCAAGTTTTTTTATATATGCTTCACATTTTTCCATTGTTTTTAATATTACATTAATTTTCCTTTGTATAGCAGGATCCATTTCTTGTTTTTCTTCATTATCTGTATTAGTTGATATAATTTCATTGTCATTAAATACATTATTAATTGTATATGACATATTTGAACATACTGTAGTAACTACATTTAAATTATTATTTTTATTTAATTTATTTCCATCAGAAGAACGAATTTTGTTATTTAATAATAAAGATGATTTTCCTTTATAACTATTTTTCATTTCATTCATTACTTCAGCTATATATACAAACAATTTACTATCACTATTCATTATATCATTTCTTTTATCATTTAAAAAATTAATAAAAGCTTTGGAATTAGCATATTTAGGATCTAATTGCTCATAACGTCTTTTTAATTTATTAACAATAGTTTTCATATCTTCAGAACGATCTCTTTGCAAACATAAACTAATAAACATAGGAAATACATCCTGCTCCACAGAAGAAATAATTTTCTTTTCTTTTACAATCAATTTTGGTTTCAATAATGTTTTATTTTCTTGCTTTTCTTTTCTTATTTCTTTTTCTTCTTTCTTTTTTATATTACATAATTTAACATTGCTTTCTTTTTCACATATAAACATTTTTGAGCTTTTTTCAAAACAAGAAACATCATTTATTTCAGATATTTTTCTTTTTAATGTACATTCTTTCGGTTTTTCATAATTACTTGAAGAAGCTTCTATTTTTATATGAGAATCAGAATTGTTTCCTAATTTTTTAGTAATTGAATCTTGTTTATCATTACATTTATCCTAAAATAATAAAATAATGATATATAACTTTTTAAATTCTTTATTAATTGTAGTTTATAAATAATAAAAAATAAATAAATGATATCAATAAGAATTATAAAATTATAAATATTTTAAACTAATAAAAAATATAATGATTAATAATAATATAATTAACTTTAATATAACAAAATATAAATACAAACCTGTTTTATATTTTCATCATCATCAGATGAAATACATATAATTTCATCTTTCGTATTTTCCATATTTGTTCTATTATAATTTAATAAAAAAGTTGGGTCATATTACAATATATAAAATCCATCACCAAATTTGATTTATCTTGCAATTGAAAAAATAACAAAATTATTATTAATTCTATTATAATTATGTTAAACACATTTCATTATATATACATATTAATGTTTGTTTGAAAATACACATTATTATTTAATTTACTACACATTTTATTTTTACTTTAACTTAAGACTAACAATTTAATAAATTTAATATAGATAAATTTGATAAAATAGAATTATATATACAATTAATTTTAGAATTGGATTTTTAAGAAAATTTTGACTTTTAAAAAATTAGTATAACATTAAAAAGAAATTTAAAGTAGTTATAGAAATAAATAATATTCAGATACTGTATTTACAAGCAATTATTAAGTTTTAGGCACTTCACTTCGTACGTACCACCTTAATCGCGCAACTTTAAGTTTTATTCTAAATAACTGATTACAATTACTACTTGAAACAAAACTTAACAAAAAATAATAATATATATTTTACGTTCGTTTAAATAAAAAAAAAAAAGAAAACAATTAAAAAAGATTTTATAATATTAGAAAAAATAAAATATATTAAAGTGATTTAATTGACGTTACCTATAATATAACCTAAATTTATAATATTTATGAAATAACCTAAATTACGTAGTTTTTATTATTATTTGAGCAGAATTTAATATTAATTTTGGATTTAAATCTAGAGATTTTTCATAATATTGTTAAGTTGGTATTACTAGAAATTTTAAAATAATAACTAAAAATAGTAATATATTTAATTATTTTCTAATAAATAAATATTATACATAATATTTTTATTCTTAAAAGTTTAATTATAATATCTTGTTTTTATCACAAATATATCTTTTTATTTTAATTTTTCAATTATTTTTAATTAATATTAAGAGACATATCATATTATAATCATATTAGATTTTATAAATGTATGAAATATTCATCAAAATATATTATTTGAAATATAAATTTTTGAGAAATACATAGTTGGCGTTCACAATAAAAATAAAAAAAATTCGCTGGCTTACCATCATATGAAGTTATTATACTGTTATATATACTGTATTGTTTGTAGAAATTATTGGCTATTCAACCAATAGATGTGTCTTTTTTAGTCTATCAGAAAAACCAATCAGATTCTATATTTAAATACTTATATACTTCAGATTCATAATTTTAATAACGACGCGCCATCTAGAAATCTCTATATGTGTAATGATTGTGTCTTTACTTGTACAATATTGGATAATTGTAAATATGTCATTAACAAAGGTTATATATCGTACGTAGCCTTTTATATGAAGTCATAATTTTGAAATCATTTCATTAAATTCTCTATGCTTAATGTATGCTTAAACAATGTCAAAAGACATCTATCAATTTTGATAATTTCTTTATACCATGATGGGAATATTGTATGAAAAGAGGCCACTAAAACGGCCAAAATTAGGGCCGCCTGACGTTTATCCTCAAGAACCTAAACAAAAAGAAGATGAACTTACATCTACAAATGTTAAACTTGGTTTTGCTACAATGCCTCAGATGTCAGAGGAATTTGGTACCGCAAGACATTGTAATGTCACTGCTGCCAAAGTAGGAGCATATTTTAATGCAATTTTGGCAAAAAAAGAAGAACTTTCTACAATGCCAGATACAGCAAGAAAACGACAACAGATTAATCCAAAGGACAATTTCTGGCCAGTAACTGCCAGAACGAAAAATGGCATTGAAGCATGGTTCAAGGATTTGTCTGGATGTAAACCATTGATAGCTCTTGCTAAAAAAGCACCTAATTTCAACAAGAAAGAAGAAATATTCATGATGCTTTGCGAATATCAAGTACCAATGTTACGAGCAGCTTGGTTCATTAAACTTAGCTCTGCTTATACAGTAGCAGTATCAGAAGCTAAAATAAAAAAAAGACAATTACCTGATCCAACTACAGGTAAAGTCTATTAAATTATATATAAATTAATTCCATTAAAATCTAGCAAAAAAAATAGAATTCTATAAATTTTTTTAATACATTTATATATATTTATTTAATACATTTATATATATGTGAAATAACATATTTATGTATCAAAAATTATATAGATTAAAAAATAAATATATTTGATACATATTTAAAATTATAATTTTTAATTTACATTTGCTTTCATGCGATAATTTATTTATATTTTTATTATAAATATTAAAAATACATAAATATATGTGCATGTATACATATATATTTTAATAATTTATTAATATTTTAAATAATATATATTTTATATATTACATATATTATATATATTATATATTTATTTATATGTAATAATAATTTATGATTAATTATTTGTGTTTATTATATATTTCTTTAAAATAAATAAATGAACTGTTATTTATTATTTGTAACTTTTTTTTGTTTGTTTATTTAGAATGGACAGGAACACTTATTAAGTTCTTGAAAGATCAACTTTCAAAATTACAAGAATATTATCACATAAATAATCATATAACAAATAATATTAATACTAATGGTATTACAAGCAATTCTTGTAATGGGAATAATACTGGAAATAATAGTAGTAATAATAATAGTAACAATAATGTCAGTAATAATACTAATAGTAACAATGGAGTTGCCAATAATCAACCAGCTACACCAAATTCAAATAATCAAATAATAACTGGAAATGCCATAAATGAGGAGCATAAAATAGCTCTAAAACAATGGCATTATTGTGTACAATTGGCAAAATATATGTTTGAAGAGGGATTATTAGATAGACAAGAATTATTACAATGGATTTTAGAATTATTGGACAAAATTAAATCTTCTCCTTCGGAAAATGGAATTTTGAAACTTCTGTTACCATTAGCATTACAATATTTAGAAGAATTTGTACAATCTGAATTATTAGCCAGACGTTTAGCATATCTGTGTTGTCGTAAATTGGCACATATGTGTAATAATGTGGAAACTAATGCTAATCCACAAAGTCCAACCATAAATAAAAATGATGTAAATATTGGAAAAGATACTGCTAATCAAATTCAAAATCCATTAACTATTGCTTTTAATGATTATTTGTCTTGTCCACATCACAGAGATGTAATCTATAGTTTATCAACAATAATACAGGTAAGATTTATAAAATATAATAATACAAGAAAATATAATATATATTAATATATTATATTATATTATATATATTATAATATATTTAATATATTATAATCAAAGAAAAATAAATATTTTCAAATCTGAAAGTGAAAAATTTATAATAGAATATTCAATTAAATATAATATATAATAGAATATCCAATTAAAGAAAAATAGATTTAAATTCTTTAATTTTTTCTATTTTTTACTCAAATAATGTAAAAGAAATATTTTTATTTTATCAAATGTTGATAAAATAAAGTTGTGTGTTATTTATAGTTTTTGTAAAATAAATATGGTAGAATAGAAATAAAATTACATTTAATATAATAACAATATAGTAATTTATTTATAATTATAAATAAATAATTTATTTATAATTATAAATAAATAATTTATTTATAATTAATGGTAATAAACTTCTTGCCAGGTTATTACATTAGAATGTCCCACTGCATTAGTGTGGAATAGTGTTGGTGAAGGAAAAGCACCATCTGTATTAAATGGTTCTCCTTTAGATTATCTACAGTGTCCTCCTACAGCTTTACCATGTCCACCTGTAAGTGCAACTAATCCAATAATAAAGCAATTGAAAATTGCTCAAAAAAATATTCGAGCAAGATCTCAAGCTGCTGAAGGAAAATGGTCATGTGACAAATGGCAACAAAGCAGTGCTGGAATAACAACTACTAAAGTATTAGCTGCATTAGATGCTCTAGATCGGCATAGTTTTGATAGGATGGATTCTAGCAATTCTTTAGATACATTATATGCTAAAATATTTACATCACCATTGAAAGATAATGCCAATGAACGAGATACAAAAACAGAATATAATCCGCAACAAGATTCTGCTGTAGTTGAAATTTTATGTGAATGGGCAGTAAGTGCAGAAAGATGGGGAGAACATAGAGCAATGGCAGTTGCAAAATTATTGGAAAAACGACAAAGTGAAGTTACTGGAGAAACAAATGATAATGATGATAAAGATAGTATTTGTAGTAATGGAAATCCACCCGTGCTTCCGATTTTTCAGTCATTACTTATGAAATTTTTGGATATGGATGCCCCGGTACTAGATAATACAACAACTCAATCAAAAGTTCAGTTTACAAATTTGGTTCACTTATTTTCAGAATTAATTAGACATGATGTATTTTCACATGATGCATATATGTGTACACTTATTTCAAGAGGAGATCTCATACAAGGTAGTATATATATTTAATTATTGCTTTAAAAAAAATCTGTTTTAAACATTAAACAATATTAACATAAACATATAAACATAAACAAGTATACGTAAGAATAGTTACAAGGAAAATTTGAATTATCCGATTTTCATCTTATTTTTAATTATTTTCGACAAACGTTCTACAAATTTTTTTGTTGCAAATTCTAAGAATTAAAATGCTAAAAAATTATAAAAAATTGATTTTAGGTTTCATAATATTTTAAAATTTGTATTAAAATATAATATTATTTTTGTGCAATTTTATATTTGTTTTATAAATTTTTTTGTTATAAATATTTAATAAAAATACTTTTACATAATTCACGTTAAATTATTTTAATAATTATACTTTCATATTAAATTTAATATAACTATTTTTTTATATTCTTATTTTTTTTTAACTTTTTTTATAATTTATTATCAAAAATACAAATTTAATTATTTTATTTAGGTCCTGCAGCTAGCAAACCTGGAACTCCAAATAATCGAGAACCAATTGATGAAGAATGCTTATTTCCTGGAATAGAAACAAAATTGGAAGTATCAGATCATGGACGAACAATGGATTATGATGATAGTAAAATCGACGATGATTTGGATAAATTATTACAGCATATTAAAGAAGATCAACAAAATAGCATGGATGCTCCAGATAGTCCTAAAGAAGATGCACTAGCTGGACATGGAGCTCAAGAAGGATTAGATTCAAAAATACCATCAAGTCATAGTAGACATTTGTTATATACAACACATTTTCCATTACCACAAGTAATTTATATTAGTAATTAATATTTAAAATATTATAAACAATTTTATATATATATATATATAAATTAAAATGTTAATATATAAATTATCAAATGTTTTATACATATATACATCTAACTAAATATGAATTAATGATTTTTTAGTAACGAATATAATATTACTAATTTTATATTTTATTTTTAGGATGAAACATGTAGTCAACATGATTGTAATCAACGACATGTATTACTTTATGGAGTAGGTCGCGTTAGAGATGATGCTAGACATATTGTTAAAAGAATGACTAAAGAAGTATGCAAATTATTTGGAAAAAAATTTAGTATTGATGTTGCAGAAGGTGGAAAAGTAAAAAAACATTCTCGGAATGAATTTAACTTCGAGGCAATTACATTAAAGTTTCAAAATTTGAGTTATTTTGATCAACATGTAGTAACATGGCAATGTGCAACACAAGTTATAGAAATGTTGAATACTTTTGCGCTGGCTGGATCGTCTTATTTACCGGTTCAAGAACATGTAGCATTTTTATTCGATTTAATGGAATTAGCATTAAATATATATGGTTTAATAGATGTTTGCATACAAATATTAAAGGAACTTCCAGAAGTTGAAACACAGTTAGGAGTTAGAAATAGTCAGCTCGTTAGAAGTTATACTACAAGTTTAAGTTTGTATGTTGTAGGGGTATTAAGAAGATATCATTGTTGTTTGTTATGTAAGTATTAATATTATAAATAAAATTTATTATATATATATATATATTTTGTGAAATATTTAAGTAATAGACATTATATATTTAGCTTAATTATTTCAGTGTCTCCAGAACAAACGACGGCAGTATTTGATTTACTTTGTAAAGTGGTAAAACATGTATCTAATCCTAGCGATTGTAGTTCCGCTGAACGATGCGTATTGGCACATCTTTACGATTTATATTCATCTTGTTCTTTGCTGAAAACGAAACCACATGGAGTGGAAGCATTTAGTAATGCTTATCCTAAAATCCGAACAGCTCTTTATAGTACATTACAACCGACAACATCGAGTCATGTGTATAATTCGCAATTCATGGTAGACGTTTTTACTAGTCCAAGACGAGGAGGGAAAATCGAACCACAATGGGCTAGACAATTGAATGAGACACCGGCAAATCGCTATAGTTTTGTTTGCAATGCAATAGTTGCAGTTTGTAGCGAAACGGATAACGATAAATTAAACGACATCGCAATAACATGCGCAGAATTAACAGCTTGCTGTAATGCACTTAACGCTGAATGGCTTGGAGTTCTTATGGCACTTTGTTGCTCTTCAAATAGTTCTACTTTTTATATTGATGTATTAAATCAAGTTGATGTACAAGATTTAAGTATACATAATTCTTTGGCTGTATTCACATCAATTTTAATTGGTAAATTTTATATTAAATTTATATTTATTAATTTTGTTGTCTTTGTTTATAAAAAAAGTTTTTAAATATTCAACAATTTTGCATTAAATTAAATATGTAAAATAATAACAAATTAATAAAAATTAATATATTATTATAATAGACATCTTTGATGAAGTATTAAATTTATTAAAATTTTTATTAATAATTATGATAGATAATTTAAGAATAAATAATTAAAATAATTTTTTTCTGTTTACAGCAAGACATTGTTTCTCTTTAGAAGATTTTGTTGTACATATAGCATTGCCATCATTAGTTAAAGCTTGTAATGAGGGTCGTGGAGATGCAGATATGGAAGCTGAAGCTGGAGCACGTTTAACATGTCATTTACTTCTACGACTTTTTAAAACAGTTGAATGTCCTCAACCAGCACTATATTCTGTGAGCACAAGCCCTCATCCTTTACCAAATGGAAATTCCAGAGGTTACAGTATAAAATTAAGTTGTGACAGACATTTGCTGGCAGCTGCTCACAATAATATTAGAGTTGGTCCAGTTTTAGCTGTACTTAAAGCTATCTTAGTTGTCGCTGATGCAACTGCTGGTAAACAACCACCAAAGAAACCAGATGTACCAATGAATCATTCAAATAAAGCAGGAGGACCAGCAAGTGTTGGTGTTGGTGTTGGTGTGACTACAGGTGGACCAAGTGAATTATCTATTAGCCATATCTTAGGTACCAGTGATATTTTAGGAGGTGGCGATGATTTGGGACTTGATTTAGCAATATCTTCATCTAGTAGTAGTGCTGGAATGACTACAGAAAATGTAAAAGGATTGTCAGACTTTGCACAACATGTTCTTAGACAAATTTGCAGTCAAGAATGGGTACTAGAAAGATGTTTGCAAAATCCAGAAGAACTTTGTCATCCTGATATGTTGCTTGATAATATGCTGACACCTCGTCAAGCTCAACGATTACTTCATATGATTTGTTATCCTGAAACTTCTACAGATGCATTTATTGATCAAAAGACTCACATAACAAATATATTAGAAAATCTGGAACAATGGAGTTTAAGAATGTCATGGCTTGATTTGCAACTCATGTATAAACAATTTCCTCCAGGATCAAACGAACTTTCACAATGGTTAGATACTGTTGCTAAAGCTGCAATTGATGTGTTTCAATTGAATACTATGACTAGTAAATCAGACAAACGATCTGGTTCAATATGGTTAGTTGCGCCACTCGTTTCAAAATTACCAAGTGCGGTACAAGGTCGAGTTTTAAAAGTAGCGGGTCAAGTATTAGAATCTGGAAATTGGTCAAAGACAGCAACAGGTCGTGAGAGAAATAGATCAAAATCACCATCTCTATTTAATCATCAACCTTTCCTTTCATTAGTACTGACTTGCCTTAAAGGTCAAGATGATCAAAGAGAAGGTCTTCTGATGTCTCTACATTCACAATTATCGCAGTTCTTAAATATTAGTAAAGAAGAAAAAAATTTCGCTACCGAAGATCCTAAAACGAGAGAGGTATTGCAAGATGCATTGCAATTAAGATTTAGTCTCGTCGGTGGAGTTTTTGATACTATACAAAGAAATACTACTGCTACCACAGACTGGGCTATTTTATTGGTTCAGTTGGTTAGCTATGGTGTTATAGATTTAAATAATAATTCCGAATTATTTACCACTGTCATAGATATGTTAGCAACCTTAATACATTCTACACTAGTTTCTGACTCACAATCTGAAAAAGATGAAAATAAGAAACATTATCAAAATTTGATGAAAAAGTTAAAAAAGGAACTTGGTGATAGAAATTCTTCCAGTATTCGATATGTCAGACAATTGTTACCACTGCCAAAATTAACAATGGAAGTTATTACATGTGAGCCAGTTGGATGTTTAACAGACACAAAAGGCAATAAAATAGCTGGTTTTGATAGTATTGATAAGAAACAGGTAAAAAAACATAAAATAAAATATTTTGTATAGTATTTTAATAAAAAAAAAAGAAAATGATACAAACATATGTTAAATTAGGGTTTGCAAGTATGTGATTCTCAAAGAGTATCTGCATGGGAAGTGTTAGAGGGCCATAAAAATCCAGCACCTATTTCCTGGGCTTGGTTTAGAGCAGTTAAATTAGAACGTAAACCTCTTACATACCAAAATGCTCATAAACTTTTACGATATCATACACATAGTCAAATTAGACCTCCTAGTCATTATTTGGATCCACCACCATTACCTCCAGAAGATTTAGAACCAGATAAAAAAGAATCAGAACCTGGTAAAGCTGATACACCTATGAGTATTGATTCCCCTGGAAGAGTAGCAGGCAGTGTTGGTGGTAGTGGAATTGGTAATACTATTACCAATAGCAAAGGAAAAGCTATGAAGACTCGAAGACATAGAAGAAATAAAGGAGCTGCTACACCTACCACACCTGTTTCACAGCAAATTCAGGTTTTTTTTTGATTTTTTATTTCAATTTTTAATATTTTTTCAGTTTTTAATATTTTTTATATTTTATATAAAGCAACCACCAAATCAATTACAACAAATGGCATTTGGAAATCAACAAGTACCTGTCAGTCAACAACCTGGAATGTTTACTAATCAACCACCACAACATCAACAACCTTGGTATACTAATCAACAAACTCATACACCAGCTCAACAATACGGATATGGTCAACAATTACCACCAACTCCAGTTGGACCAAGATATGATAGGCCAGGCATGAACAATCAATCAAAACAAGCACTTTCTCACATGTTACGTTTACGATTACCGTCCAATCAATTAATAAACTCTCAACAACAACCAAATGCTACACCTGTTGGTGGACCAGGAGCGTTTCAAGGAATGCAGAGACAACAATTCATTAGGCAACAATTAAGAGCTCAACATGGAGCTCCTAATATTAATCCACAACAAGGAATGTTTGCTTCACAACAACAGCAACAGCAGCCACAACAACAAGGAATGTATACTGGAATGCAACAAGGTAATATAATGATTTATTTTATGTAATAAATATCTTAGAGTATATAGTTATAATATAACATATATTATAAATAATATTTTTTAGCAGGAATGAATCAAAATTATGCAGGATATGGAGGTCAACAAATGATACCACAGCAACAACAGCAACAACAACAACAGCAACAAGCACCTCAACAGGCACAACAGCAACAACAACTATTGCAGCAGCAGCAGCAGCAACAAGGTTTAATAAATCAACAACAGAATATGATGTTTACTAATCAACAACAAATAATGGGACCTCAAAGAGGACAAGAATATATACCACAACAACGTATGCAACCTGGAGCTACAAGACCACCGTACCTTCAGGTACCATTTAAGAAAAAAGTAGATATAATTTTAATAAAAATATTTTTGACAAAACATTTCGAAATTTTTTTTTTAATTTTAAAATTAAAAATTATTATTTATATTTTTTAGGCTCCAAATGTCACAATGAATACAATGGGTCCAATGGGAGGTGGAGTTCAAAATCAACCAGCACCACCATACCGACAAACTAGTGGGAAACCTGGTACTGTTGGAGTAACAGGTGTAGGCACTAGTAATGTTGGTTTACAACAAAATCAACAATTTCAACAGGTAAATTTATTATATTATTTTTTTCGTATCACATATTTGAAATATCTTAATATAGAATTGTATTATATTGAAAATTTTGATTTATTTCAATTGTTCAATATCATTTAAACAACTAAAAAAAAGCAAGTAATGAATTTTTCTATAATTAAAAAAATCAAAATTATCATCATAATTTTATTGCATTGCAAGTCTATTTATACATATAAAAAAATATAAATACAACATATACATACATGATTAAATTTAGATTAAATTTTAATAATTAGTTTTAAACTTTAACTTTTATTTAATTTTAAATAATTAGTTTTAATTATTTGAATTATTAGCAACAGGCGATAAACCAACAACGTATGAGGCAACAAATGCTTGCAATGCAACAACAACAACAAGCACAACAACAACAACAAGCACAACAACAGCAACAACAAGGTAATGCTGCTGGACAACAACCAACTCAGCAATTAGTAACGCATTTACAGCGGCACTTGAGTCAACCACCGCAACATTATCAACATCAACCGCCGCCTTATTAGGATTTAATATGTAAATAATTACGATAATTGTAAAATTTACATAAAGTGTGTAAATCTAGTTCACAAGAGTTATGTAACTTAATTTACAATGAATGTAAAGCGTGCCATGAAAAAGGCAATAAAATGGAAAGAATTTCAGAAAAGCATTAAAAACTATTTCTTTGGTTTTTATTTCTTTTTAATATTAATAGTTTATATACAAGAAACTTTTATTTATTTTTTTTAACAGTTTATTATTTATATATTTGTAAATCAAATATATTAAAATACAATTTTTTTTTTGTAAAATTGATAATAAATTTCATATCAATTTTTTAAAATTAATAATAGTAAATAATAATAGTAATAGTAATAATAATAATAATAATAATAAATAGTAATAATAATAGTAATAGTATAATATAACTTATTTGTCAAATTGGTTACAGATAAACAATAATTTAAATAAAATTTGATTATTAATATTAATAAAATTTATTATTTTATATATTTACATTAAATATTCTAAATATGAATACAAAAAATAAATTTATCTTTATTAATAT
>NW_006264153.1:185926-189023 GCF_000469605.1 Apis dorsata
ATATCCGATAATTCAACTCAATGAAAATAATTTTATTAGATGAAGTTATTGTATATAATGATAAAATGATATTATGTAAAAAAATATATACATTATTCACTGAATCAAGTTATTATATATATAAATATTATATATAAATGAAATAAATATATAAAAGAATTTATATATAAAAGAAATAAATTAAATTATTAAAATTTAAAATAGAAATATGAAAAATGCGCATTTTAAATAACAATGTCAATCAATATTCTATTCACATTTTATCAGCTAATAACTGAAATTGTATTATTATATGTCATTTTTCATATTTTTACACTGACATGTCTTGAAAATTTTAAAAATATTCTCTTGGAAAAAAAATATTTCTTGTAATATATTTCTTATATTCGTCCTTCGATAACATTTAAATTTAATATAACATTTTGTTATATTATTATAATTAGAAGAGATATAAAAAATAATTTATTTAAATGAAATAAATAATGCTTATAAATAAAATAATGTTTTGTAAAGAAATAAAATATAATAATTTTTTAGCAAAATTATTATATTCATATTTATGTTATAATAAACATATCTTTTTTTAAATGCATCAGTAAAATTTACATGATATTTCCGTTAATGAAAGTTAGTTCTCTTCCGGTTATACAGCATACTGAGTAAGATGGGTAAGTGGTCGATGTTAAAATTATGTTGTTTTTAAAAATCTAAATTTTTATTATTAAATGTATATTGTTCTTATTGATTATTTAATGCTTTTAATTATAATTTTCTTAAGTTATTTAATAAAAAATTCTTAACTAATTTATTTTAAATTATATTGAATACAATATTGCATATATATCTGTAAAATTAATTAAATTTATTATGGAATTAATGCTTTATTTTTTATAATTTATAACATTTCTTATTTTTTTAATGAGAAATATAAACAGTAAATTAAAATTAAAAAAATTAAATAGTATTGAACAAAAATTACCTGTAACCTAACTTTTTATAGGTAAACCGCGTGGTCTTCGTACTGCACGTAAGCATGTAAATCACAGACGTGATCAACGTTGGAACGATAAAGATTATAAAAAAGCTCATTTGGGTACAAGATGGAAGGCTAATCCATTCGGTGGTGCTTCTCATGCAAAGGGTATCGTATTAGAAAAAGTGTATGTATATTTATATTAATATTTTTTTTATTTGAAATATTTTTGTAAATATTTTCATTAAATGTTATTATTTTAGTGGTGTAGAAGCGAAACAGCCGAATTCTGCTATCCGTAAATGCGTACGAGTACAATTAATTAAAAATGGCAAAAAAATTACAGCTTTTGTACCTAGAGATGGCTGTTTAAATAATATTGAGGAAAATGATGAAGTTTTAGTCGCAGGATTTGGTCGTAAAGGTCATGCTGTAGGTGATATTCCAGGAGTTCGATTCAAAGTAGTGAAAGTTGCTAATGTTTCGTTACTTGCACTTTATAAAGAAAAGAAAGAGCGACCTAGATCATAGAACCATTGTCATGTATTTCTAATAAATCTATATAAAAGTTTTTAAAAAAAAGTATATTAGTATATTATTATTATACCTATAAATATTTTATTTTAATGAAATTACATAAAATATAAATTTAAAAATTGATTTAAAGAACACTTCAGAAAATTAGTATTACAAATTAATTTTCCAGCTTAACATTTATAGCTTCTTCAGTATTTCTCACAGTATTTTCAATAATTTCACTTAATGGAGTATTTGATTTCTTTATTTCTTTTGGTATATTGGTCTCCAATATTTCTTTCCTTGCTTGTAGAAACTAAACATTAATTTATTATGGAAATTATAAATATTTTTATAAATTAATGTTAATATTAATAGATATAAAAATATAAACCTGTGTTAAAGAAGAAAAATTTGTATATATATCATTAATATCAGCATCCATGGAATACATATTATTAGTCATAGTTTTTGCATCAAAAATTGATTTGCATGATTCAATTGATAAAAATGTTTCTATAAATTTTTTTTTCTCTTCATTAAATAATAAATCTTGATCAACTTTATTATTTTCCTTATTTTCATCCTATATTTTTTATATTTTGATATATTATTTTAGCATAAAAAATATATAAAAAAATATTCAGGCAAATAAAAATATAAAATTTAAAAGATAATTCTAGAAATTAAAACAAATATAAATGTTCATAGAAAAATATCTATTGAAACTTACTTTTCGTAAATTATAAATAATTCATTTATTTATAATTGAAAAAATATAAATATAAATAATTTATAATTATAAATAAATGAATTATTTATAATTTATCAATTATATAGATGAAGTGAAATAATTTATCTCCTAACATTTTTGTAAATCAATTTTTATATTTGTTTCATTTCAAATATAATTCAAATATTCTGTAGTATTATACAATATATAATGCAATCAACAGAGAAATTATTATAATACAAATTATTAAATTAATTTATAAATTATAGAAATGAATAATGTATTAAAAAAAAATTTGAAAATAAATATATTAAAATTAAATATATGCATATTTACTTGATTTTCTTGAAATCCAAATAAAAAATATGTTAAAAATATTATGATACAATAATATATGTTATATATAATATAAAATATATTTACTTACTGTTTCATAAAAAATCATTTCTTTTTCAGTTATATTCCAATTACATATCACTTCACATGGATCATGTTCTATTAAATATTCTTTGTTTTCAGATTTATAAACTGATGATAATTCTTGATGTTCATTCAAACATTTTTGTAAATTGTCAAAATATTCTATAGATTCAGAATAATTTAATTGGGGTTCAATATTATATGTTAATGTACTTGAATCTTCAATTGTATAAACCTGACATAAAAATATATATATACATATAAGTATATAAATATTATATATAGTAAATATATGATATATAAAGCATAACAATAAATTTTTCAAAAATATTTGAAAAATATTTAAAAAATACATCGAAACATATATAGAATATACAAAAAATCTGAAATATATTGTAAAATATTAAATTTTTCAACATTTTACACATATATATATATATATATATATATATATA
>NW_006264153.1:189358-189596 GCF_000469605.1 Apis dorsata
CACACACACACACATATATATATATATAGATTGCTAAAGATTCAACTTCAAAACATATAACAGAATTTCATTTAAAAATAATAAATGTTATTTTTGTTTTATAAATTATGTATATATCTAAAAAACTTATTATATTGTAAATAATTATTCTTATGTTATTTAAAGAAAAAGCATTACATAAATTTATATATTAATTTTAAAAATAATAACTTATTATGCTATATATATCTCATTTAAT
>NW_006264153.1:189766-199281 GCF_000469605.1 Apis dorsata
AATTATATATTTATTTTTCAAATATTTATTTATTACATTTAATATATCATCAGTTGATTTTTTTGTATCATATTTAATTTCAGAAGATTCTATGAATATACACTTTATAAAATCTAATAATAATCTTAAAGTTGGAATTTGTTTTTCTAATGAACAATTTCCCTGTAAATAAATACAATTTTATTATATACAAATAACATAAAAAATTAAAAAAATAATATAAGGAATTAAATAAATTACAAACCAATAATAATTTTTTATTACTGCAAATACCAATTTCAGAATAAGACATTAATAATTCTTCTGTAAAAAATGAAAATCATCAAAATTTTGTAAAAAAAATCTTATGTACTATAATGTATAAAATATTAAATATTATACAATTATAACAAACCTTCTAAAGCAGTGCCTTTTAATTTTTGTAATTTTACAGCTGTCGCAGGAGATTTTTCAGCTAAAAGCCAAGACAATAACGAAAGTCGATTTTCTCCACTAAGAATTGTTAATTCTAAATTTTTTATTGACGCTGTTGTAATTTTTGGATATCTTATTTGTACTAAAATGTTATAAAAATCGGTCATAAGTTCTTCTATATTACTCATTATTATAAACACAATATGCTAATCTTTGTTTTATTATATATAAATTATATTTTATATCTCATTTATTTTATTTTTGGATCTTTTAATATATATCTTTTTATAATAATTTATAATAATGCAAATTAAATAAAAGAACGCATAGTTACAATTCAAAGTAGATTACTTATAAATGTATAATATCTATAAAATTACATGTATTTTAGTACTATGTGTTGCTGGTAAGTTGGCAATAAAAAGAATATGGATTTGATTGGTCAATTTTTATAAATCTAATATACTTATAAAAATAACACGCATATTTCATATTTTATTAATAAAATTGTATCACAAAAAAAAAAAACAAAATTTTATAAGAATTAGGAGTTTACTGCAAAAAATTTAAATTTTTATATTTTTTTGTAATAGTTTTAAATATATCAAATAAAATGCATAAAATAACATCAATTATATTTTGTTACAAAGTATAAAATTTTATTGTCATATTATTTAATAAGTATACAATTAAATAACGATTATTAAATTTATGTATAATTAATATTAGCTAATTCTTTATAACTATAAAATTTAATTATCCAATAGTCAGAAAATATTGCTTTCTGTTTGTAAAATATTTTTGAAAAATTATGATACAAAATATATTTTTTTTAATTTGTACTTTTGACCAGTTTTAATATAGTACACTATTGTTGACATTGATGATGGTGATAACATTATTATTAACATTATTATTAATCCAGCAATCTATTTAAAAAAAAACAAATCAAATTTTAAGATAGTTGTATAATTGAAAATATATAAATACAATGTAAATACCTTGGCTTTTTGACAAATTCATCACATTTTTCTCTTTCTTCTTCTATATTTTCCACAAACAATGTACGATTTAACTAAAAATATATAAAAGACAAATATATAATAGTCATATATACTTTATAATGTAATTTTAAATAATCATCATTGTAATTAATTATAAATTTACATTTTTTTTATCTCTATTTTGACAATGTTCCAGAGTACATTTACAATTATTGCCACATATAGCTTTTCTTTTACGACATTTGCAAATACGTGTAGCACAAGTTGTTTTACAATTACATTTTATATCACCATTTAATGTTTCTTTTAGTGACATATCTTCAAATGGCAAATTTTTCGTTGTATTCTGAAAAATTATATTATTAGTCCAATTATTACAATTAAATAAAAAAATTAAATAAAAAATATTGAAAAAATATGCTTAATCAATGAATTACTATAAGACTTTGTACGCGATTGTAAAGTGGCGTTCGTTTCCAATCTGGATCTTTTTCAATATCATCATCCTCTTCATTAATACTATCATCTGTTAAAGGAAATTCTTCTATCTCTGTTTTTCTTACTGTTTTTGGTTTTATATTTTCTTTATTTTGTATTTTATTTGAGAGCTGAAAAATTCCGAAAAAACAACAGAATAAAACAATTATGATATTTTAATTGATTTAATAATAAAACTGAAAGCAATATATTAACTGTTTGTTCAAGCTTTTGGCATTTTTCTTTGTAAAGCTCCAATTCTTCTCTTAATTTATTGTTATCTTCATTTTCATATTCTTCTATACTATGTGTATCATTTAATATAAGTTGTTTTGACATACATTCTTCTTTCTGTCTAACGTAATATTCATCCATCTGTGCTTGCAACAGTTCATGTTTTTCCTAAAATTATATTTATTACTATAAAATTATGATAAAAAACTATAATAAAAAGTTTAAATTGAAAGGTAAATTAAAAAAATAAATTATATAAAAAATATTATACAAAGAATTAAATTTTTTGTCACATATATTTTACTATTCATACAAACCATAAATTCAGATTCTTTTATACATTGCTTTCTTCTATCTTCTTCAATATATTTAAATAATAACTTCAAAGTAATTTTTGCTTCTTCCATTGAATGTATTTTTTGCCATCTTAGATGTGATCTATTTTCTAAATCAATAAATATTTATATGAAAGCATATTCATAATTCATTATAATTAATAATTATAAAAACAAATATATATTATATATTTAGAGTATAGAATATTTACCTTGATCAGATTCAATTAGTTTTTGTTGAAGATCAGTAATTTGTGTATTACGTAAAGTTAAAAATTCATTAAGTTTAGCAATTTTTGTTTCATTTATATCATTGCTATTTTTAAATTTTTCTAACATAGATGTCAATGATGCTCGATCTTGCATTAGTTTTTCGAGAGAATATTCTGCATCAATGGTGCTTATTAATATTTCTATTTCCTGGGTCAACCAACTTTTGATTTTTTCAGTGTTAGTACTATTAATTTTTTCTTTTCTCATAATTGTTTTTTTTTGCAAATCAAGTGCTTCCTAAAAGTAACAAAGTAATAAAAAACAAAATTAATTAAAGCTTTATTTATTATTATATATAATTAAATTATAGCAAATATTTTATTTAATTTATTACTTTTAATCTTTTATTAACAGCAAAAGCTTCTTCCATTTTTCTTTTAAACACAATCTCTTGTTTGTTATGCCACATTTTTAAACGTGTCACTTCATTCACTTGTTTTCTATTTTGATCTTTTAATCTGTTTAATTCTTTGTTCTTTGATTCTTTCCATTTTGTAAATTTATCAGATTCATTGCGCATTTGTCTAATTAATTTTACTCTTGTTTGTTTTAATAATTGCATTTCATTTGTTAGATTTTTTATTTGTTGATCTTGTTTGTCTTTCATTTTGACTATTTTATCTTGTTCTGTTACCTTCCGTCTTAATTCTGTTATTTTCTTTTCTAATTCTTGTACCTTTTTACGTCTACTTTCTGCCAATCTACAAAATATATAATATAAAATATAAATTTCAAAATTTTAAAAATAATACTTAATTAATAATTAATAATTATATATTATATTATATTATAAAATTAATAATTATCATGATTAAATAATAAATCATAATTTTAATATTTAATTAAATTTCATACTTTGAGCTAACATTATTTGTTTGTACATTTTGTAGTGCTTGCAAAAGTTCTTCCTTTTCCGCCTGAAGTGCTTTTATTTCCTGTTCCATTTCTTGTATTTCCTTAGAATAATCAACGATTTGAGATGAATTTTTTAAAAGTTGACATATAAGACTTTCCTTAATAGCGAGCTCTTTATTAATATTTTGTACTTCATTGTTTCTTTTAACTTGAAGCAAAGTATGTTCTTCTTGTTTTTCATCAAAATCATCTAAACTATCTGGAGAACATATTTCCTCCATAGATGCATGTTCTATATTTTCTTCACGATTTATTGTAAATGTATTTGCATTAACGGACGTTATTCCATAATTTATAAGTTCTTCTGATGTCTTTTTTTGATCATTTTGAATATCTATTTATTATAAATAAAAATATTTTATTTTAAATATTTTATATTATTAATTTATTACATTAAATTATCTTTTCATCGAATATCAAATAAGATATTTTGTAACAAGTAAAACTGTTACAAAACTGTATTTATTAGATAAAAATATCTTTTGCAATATTATTCAACTAATATAAAAATAAAAAAAATATCTAATATAATATTATAATCTAATATAATATTATAATATATTGTAATATTATAATATTCTAAATAAAATTGGTTAAAGAATAATAGAATTTTATAATTATTCAATAAAATTGTTGCGAATTATGATATAATTTTTTTAATAAATTTAGTTATTACAAATAAAATGAGATGATAAAAAAATAAAAATTTAACTTTAATTTTCAAATCTAATTTTTCAATTTTAAATATCTTTTCTAAATATTAACAAATCAAAGTATAAAATTATAAATCTGTACAAATTGTAACATATATATTTTTTTATATTTTGTATATGTTAAAGAAAAAAGTTATTACTTACCAAGAATTTTTAAGTACAAAACTTCTAATCTTGTTCGATATTCATGCTTGTCAAGATTTTTATCAAGATCATTTAAAAGTTCTTTACATTCTTCTAATATCTTTATCATATCAGTCTGAATTTTTTCTCTTGCTTGCTCAGCTAATTCTGCTCTCTCATGCATAGTTACAGCTTCAATTAAATTGCTATTTAATTTTTCTGTTAAATCTCTTATTTTTTTTTGCAAACATTGATTTTTTGTTTCAAGTTCTTGATGTTCAATTGGACAAGAAATTTTAATTTCATGATCCACTAAAGCAACTTTTAATTCTTGTACTAATTTATTTAAGCGATTTATTTCTGAAATCTTTGGGTCTTGATTTATTACAGGTTTATTCTTTATTTTACATGCTCTATCTGCATATCTTAATGTACTCAAAGTTTCATCTAAATTATAATCTGAAAGCATTTCAAATGAAACAAAAATACTAATATTAAAAATAAAATATATATTATATTTATAATAACCTGCTGGGCTAACACATGCTATCATGAGAGTTATGGAATTACCACCCAGAGAATCTTGCAGCAATCTTGTCAGTTTACTATCTCTATAACCAACATATGTTGTAGAACCACCTTCACCTAATTGAGAGATAACATTTCCCAATGCCAATAAACCTTTATTTATATTAACTCCTTCTTTAAACCTTTCACCAGTTGCTTGAGTTTTTTTACTACGTTCAGATCCAGCTAAATCTACTAAATGAAACTTTGCAGTTGTTGCTGTATTGCTAAATTATATTTACGAAAAAATAAAATATTAAAATATATATCATAAATGCATAAAAATTGAAATTATATTATAATTTTATATTTTATATTATAATTTTCAAATATATAATGCTTACAGATCATCTTTTTGATGTTGATATATACATAAAGTAAATATTGCATGACTTCGACTACTATTTGCATTCATTGCAGTTGCACCTGTTGCACGTCCTAAAGATCCTTGTGTTAAACAATTTAATGCTTGTATTGCATTCGTAACTTCTTTCTCCACAAGTCCAGTAATTTTTATATTTTTACCATCATCTCTGATATCAACAATAGATTGACTTCGTTGTTTATCAGTTAATAAATCATACAATTGTTCTTGATAAAGTTCCATAAATGAAACTGTAATTTTAAAATTCCAATCTTCCTTTGATGAAATTATATTAAATATATCATGTACTGCTCGTGGTATAATACCCATATCTTCTTTTTCAATATAATTTGTACCCATTGAATGAGTTTTACCACTACCTGTTTGACCATAAGCTAATATAGTAACATTATAGCCTATAAAAAAAAAGATATATAACCATTTGTTGAAATAAAATATAATTATAATATTTTATGGAATTATTTTAATAATATAATTTTACCTTGAAAAATATTTTTTACCATATCTTTAATAGCAGTATCATAAAATTCTTCTTGATTAACATCAGATGAAAATACATAATTAAATGTAAAAGCTTTAGCTGTATTACATACAATTATTTGTGGTTCACCAGGAACCACATCTAAACATGTTTGACAACCTCGTTCAATTTCAGTTTTTACTAATGGACGAATACGAACAGCAACTTTAACTGAATCTTCACTCATCTACATTGAAATGTATTGTATTTTTAAATAGATAATTATATTTTAGCTTTCATAAAATATATAATTTTTATAAAATATTTTATAATTTATTTATACAATAATATTTTTATAATAATTTTTTGTAATATATATTTATATATATTGCATAATATTATATATATATATTTATATTATTCAAATTCAAATTATTTTATTTTAAATTCTACATTATTTTATAATTTTTATAATACATTTATTTATATTGAAAACCTTAATTTTTAATAAGAATTATATGTTATTACTATTATGCATTATTATTATATATATTACTATTACTATATATATTACTATTTCCAAAAATAATATAAGAATATAAAATATATTACAATTTCTTTTTTGAATATAAATTTAACAAATTGTTTTTCTCTTATATTTTATTTCATTAAAAAAACTGTAACTATTACCTGATTCATTTTATAAATGTATAAATTACTTTGTAAGTTGGAGGTAATAATAACATTTAATTACCTTTAGTTTATTCGTTAAAATTTCGTGTTTATATTTATATTATACTTTATTTTGTATAATAATAATAATAACAAATATAGATTTATAATTACTGATTTCTAAACTCATCCACCAACCGTTGTCAATATATTTGAAATTATGCGGTTTCGCATGAACTATATAATTACATGTATGGTATATGAATTTAAAATTGTTCAGTTTTTTAATTGGTTATTATTTACATTAATATATTTTTATAAATTTTATCAAAGAGAAATTTTATTAATAAAATAGAAAGGAAGTTTTTTTAATAAAATAAAGTTAAATGAAAAAAATAAAAATCAAAAAGAAATAAAAAAATGTAAGTTAAAAAAATAAAACGGAAAATTATTATTTAGTTTAAAAAATTATGCTATAGTTTACTTAATCTTTCTAATTTATGTCATATTTTTTTTTTAACATTTGTAGTAAAAATATATTAAGCAATAAATATATATTTATTTATGCCTGATTCCGGCATTAAGATTTTAAGTGCGAAATTTTCATGTATGTATTTAACATAGTCATTACGTATTAAGAGATTAATAAAATAACTATAATTATCTGTATTATTATATATACTTAATATATAATTAGAACATGCATAATTAAAAAATTAGAAATTTATATATCAGTCATTGTAACATTTGGTTTGTGGTAGACTTTTGTATAATTATTAATTTATGGTTATATTTATGTTTACAATAAAAAGGTGCACGATAATTATACATTTAGAAAGCAAATAATTAAAAAATTGCTAATTTTTTATTTTTAAATCCATAGAAAAAATTCATAGAAATGATTTCTATAAAAAATAAATAATTTGGAAATCAGTAATTATAAATCTGTATTTGTTATTATTGTTCATTATTATAATAATTGCAATGAATATTGCCTGATTGTAATATCATGTAACTTAAATATCTTATGAAATCAATTTGCAATTGATATTTTTCTACAGTTTTTGAATTTCCTACAATATGGCTTTTAAATCATTCTTTCATTTAGGCAATAATACATGTAAATGGTAAGATAAGTTTTTATATTTATACTTTTATGTTCATCAATAATTTTAATTATATTAATTTATTATTTTTTCAGTGTTTTTATGTCTATACAATTTAAATCTAAATTATGTATTATTCAAGGATATACACAAGGGTATAGACAAATTAGAAACATTCATAAATTGAGAGGTAGAACAAAGCTATCTATATCAAATGACTTTGTTAATAAACAATCAGGATATACCTCCAGTTTATGGAAACCATTTACTTTTACTATTGTGGTAAGACATTAGTATAAAATAATATAAATATTCTTCTTTTTCTTATAGTTAATTGACAAAATCTTTTTTTTATTAAAAACTTTTTATTTATTAAAAATTTTTAAATTAAAAACTTCTTTTATTTAATTATTTTAATATCATAAATTCTTCTTTTTTCATTAATTCAGTTTAGTGCAACAACATTTATTGCTGCTGCAATTTGGGAATATGAACATATTAGAAAAAAAACCTATAGTATGATCAGAAATTATAAGCAATGGGGAATACATGTTTGTATATTGAAATTACATATAAAATTTTATACATAAATGAAAAATGATGTTCTTTATATTTTCATTATAAAATATTAATTTCATTTAGCGAACAGGATGGAGACATAAAATGGAAACTTGGTGGAGAAATTTATCAGAAGGAGAAAGAATATTTGTTCCTATATGTTTCTTAAATGTGCTAGTATTTTTATCATGGCATATACCTGCATTTCGACCAACAATGTATCGATATTTTTGTAGCAACCCTACATCTAGTAAGTAATATATAAAATATTCATTATAATATAGATTTTAAAAGTTATTTTAAATTTTATATTCTGATTAAGACCGATGTTGGCCAATGTTATTCGTAACATTTTCTCATTATTCCCTTCTTCATTTAATTATCAACATGTACGTATTATATGACTTCTGTAAAATTGCTGTTACGGAATTGGGTAGAGAACAATTTTTGGCCCTTTATTTGACTAGTGGAGTAGTATCTAGTTTTTCAAGTTATTTATATAAAGCTTCAGTTGGTATAAAAGATCCTTCTTTGGGAGCTGTGAGTATCCATATTAAAAGTTATATTTAAAATGTTTTTATTTATACTAATACTTGCACTATAGTCAGGAGCAATAATGGGTGTCCTTGGATTTGTATGTACTCAGTTTCCAAATGTATATCTGTCTATTGTTTTTCTTCCTATGTTGAAATTTACTGCAAGTTCGGTATGTTAATATATTAATAATTTTAATCATATAGATTTAAGTTTTATGAAATAGATTTTAATAATAGATTTTAATAAAAATATTTATAAATAGGCCATTAAAGCTGTAATGGGACTAGATACTGTGGGATGTCTTATGCGTTGGCAACGTCTTGACCATGCTGCACATTTAGGTGGAGCATTATTTGGAATGTAAGCATTTATATTCAAAACTTATATGAATCTATATATTTCTTACTTTTGTTTATTATAGATTTTGGCAAATGTGGGGTAATGCCAACATATGGCAAAAACGTGAACCAGTATTAGTATTTTGGCATCAACTGCGTGAACCACCTAGGTCTCATTAATATCTATTTGTTATATATAATTGATATTAATATGTACTAATATATATTTTTAATATTATGAAAAATTGTAAATTTATAAAAAGTGAAATTATATAAAAAAGAAAATGAATTTTATTTTATAATTAATTTAGTATTAGTATTATTAAAAATTAAAAAGTAAGAAACAACAATAAGTAATAATATTAATGAATAATCTCTTTAATTAAAATTTAAAAAAAAAATTA
>NW_006264153.1:199779-200621 GCF_000469605.1 Apis dorsata
AAATAAAATTATTTTAAAATAGTAAAATAAAATAATTATTTTACTAATTACTTTGATATTATTATTATTGAAATGCTTATTTTTATCATATATATATATATAATATATATATTATAAAAATACCAAAATTTATTACATTATTCATATTATTCATTTATTTTTTAATATCAAAAACATTTAAAAAATAAGTACATATTAACATTTAAGATATTTTACATGATGTTTAATATGATCTTCTATGAATGTGGATATAAAAAAGTAGCTATGATCATAGCCTTCTTGAAATCTAAGAACTAATGATAATCCAGCATCTTTTGCAGCAGATAATAAATTTTCTGGCAGTAATTGGCCATCTTTTAAAAACTTATCTTCTTTTCCCTAAAGTTATATATTACATTTATTTATTATTATAAATTTTCAACACAATTATTTTGATCAATTATATATACCTGATCAATTAAAATATCCAAAGGAGGCCCATTGTATTTTTTAATCAATTCTGTAGCATCCCAATCTTTCCATGTAACATTAATTTCTGATCCACCCAAATAACCAGTAAAAGCTTTTTTCCCCCATGGACATAAAATAGGATTACTTATAGGTGCAAAAGCAGATATAGTTCTGTATAAACCAGGATTTTTTAAAGCACATATTAAGGCTCCATGTCCACCCATACTATTAATAAAAATATTTACATAGATAAATTATGTTGTATTATATTGTGTTATATATATATGAACAATATTGTATTATAATTTTTAAATGATTTATGAATAGAATAAATTGAAAAATATATTATATAAATATATAATATATTTATATTATATATTTATTTATATTAT
>NW_006264153.1:200695-204796 GCF_000469605.1 Apis dorsata
TAAAAATATCATTTTTTTAAATAAATTAAATTTTTAAAAGATTTAAAATAAAATTAAATATAAATGTTTTTACTATGTTTTGAAATGAATTTAATAATGATTCAATCTATATATTAATAAATGGAATTAATTTTATATGAATTATATGATCTAATTAAGTAATTATCTTTTGTGTTACCTATGACCCATTATGGATTGTTTGTACGGTAAAACAGGAAATTTTTCATTAATCAAAGCTGGTAATTCTTTAGTAATATAACTGTACATTCTATAATTTTTTTTCCATGGTTCATTTGTTGCATCAATATAAAATCCAGCACCAGTTCCAAAATCCCAATCATCATCTTCTCCAAGAATATTAAGATTACGAGGACTTGTGTCAGGTGCAACTAAGATAACACCTTGTTCAGAAGCATATTTTTGTGCACCTGCTTTTTGAATAAAATTAGCTTCTGTACATGTTAAACCAGATAACCAATAAATAACAGGTTGAGGCCCTTCTTCCACTTGGGGTGGAAGGAAAATTCCAAAATTCATTTTACATCCCAATTCATAGCTATATTAAAAAATTATTTAAGTAATCTTATTTAAACAATTTTATATAATAAAATTACAATACCTTTCATGCAAATAGACTTTTTGCCATCCGCTAAAAATTTTATTGCTAGAAACTTCGACAATATCTGGCATCTGAAAACATTTTCCAATATTAAAAATAATTAATTATTTATTTTTTAACTACTTCTTATATTCTTTTTTTAAATATTGTTTTTTTTTCATTATTAGAAGGTTAGATATCATTAATAAAAAATGAAATAATTTGATATTTGAAATTTTATATATTTAATGATAAAAGAAATAAAAAAATTAATTATATTAAATTAATGAATCCTTTTTTACTATTCTTTAATTTATTAATATGTTTAAAATATGAATTAAATATTATTTTAAATAATATACTCACTTTGTATCGTAAAATATTACGTAGAATATTTGTGATTTCTTATGAACTTTGATTATGAGATTCGTGACATAATAAAAATATTAATTATATATTATCTAATAAATTGATAATAATTTTTTCTGACACGTTTGTATACATTGAATTTATGTTACGTTTATATATTATTTTAATAAGAGAAAATAATATAACCTCAAAATAATTAGAGTTATGACTATATATATATATTAAATGGTTTTTATAATTTTAAAAAATTTATATTCTAATTAAAAATAATTTCATTAAGATTTTATTTTTTTAATATCATTAAAATTCTTATTTGTATGCTATTTTTGGCAAATATACATGATAAAATAAAATTAATATATAATATTTATAAAATTATATTAAAAAATTTTCTTTGTTAATTGTGTTGTACAGAAGCTTTTACAGATAGTTGCTTTTGTTTTGTATTTCTTATTGTGTTTCTCACTGGTAGAACTGAAATATAATAATTTAAACAAATAATAAATTATATATAAATTAATTACAATACATTTTATGATATATATGTATAATAAATATATATTTTTATAACATACTTTCAAATTCTGGTTGTATATTAATAACATGACTAATACTTTCTTTAGATGATTCATAAGTACTTTCACGATTTGTACTTTTTGGTAGACATTCTGATGAATTTGTATGACTATGGGAATGATTTGATAAAGATTGACTAAATAAAATTGCAGAAGGTAATTCTATATTTTGAGCTGCTAATAATTTTCTAATATAAGATTCAACTTCTACATGAGAGACTGTAAATTCTGCAATATCTTGTAAAACAATGGAATTTTGTTCTTGAAGTTCACGTAGCTCTATCTCCTTCTATTAAATGAAAATAAGTTAAGATAAGTTTACAAAATATGTTAGTTAATTTACAAACCTCTTGTATAAGAACATTATTATCTCCTGTAGTTTCATATAGTCGATGAATACTTTTTTTAGCATTTTGTAAATTTTTATCAGCTCTAGATATTTTTTCTTTTTGCTCATGAATTTGATGCTTTAAGTCAGTTAAATATTGGGTTTTATTTTCTTTATATTCTTCAGTTTCTTCTATGTTCTTAAGAATTTGTACATACTTATTTTGTATTTTCTATAGAAATTATTTTATTTTAAGATTTAATATATTTTTTATTATATAAAATTTTTTTTTATATGAAATTAAATATTATAAAATACCTGCATATTTTCAGTTAAAGATTGTAATTCTTCTTTTTTTTGATTTAAATTTTGTTCAACATCTTGTAATTCTTTATCCAATTTTTTATGCTCTTCTACTTCTGATATGTCTTGGTTATTTGTACTTAATGTTACCTTATATTTATCATTGCAAATATTTATCACACGTAATGTATTTTCCATAGCTTGTATTTCTTCTTCAGTTTTTCTTATTGTTTCATCTAATTTGTCACCTTGTTCTTGTAAAAGATATCTTTCTTGCGCATTTTGAATTTTCAAGTGTGTAGTATTCATTGGAGTACCATCAGGATTAGTACCTAACAATGCAGTAGAATTATCATATCTTGCTTGTAATTGTTTTATTCGTATTTTTCTTTCAGCAATAGCATTTCTTAATTCTGAACATTCACCGTCGGCAACTCTTTTTTGAATATTTAGAGATTCTTTTTGCACTGTAATTTCTGCTTTTCGTTCTCGCACTGCCTAAATAATTTTACATTCTAATTTAACATTTTTAATTGCAATATTTTTATTATTATTATAAATAATATTTTATTAAAAACTTACTGCTTCTAATTCAAGTTTATATTTTTCCAAATCATAAACATTATTTCCAATATTAAATATCATTTTTTCCATTTGAGATACTTTAAGTCGTAACATACTTTCTTCTACTTGTTTTTCCTCATAACGATTTTGAACAGCTTTTAATTCTTTTTCTCCTACATTCATAAGAAGAACAAGATTTTGTCTTTTATCTCTTAAGGATTCTAATTCACTATTACTACTTGTTAAATTGTTTGATATTTTTCTCATATTATCCTACATAATAAAAAATAGATTTAGTGCATTTTAAATAAAATGTAATTTAAATAAATAAATTAATTTTAAACTATATACTTCTAAAGTTGTAATTTGTTTTTGCAATAACTTAAACACATTTGTTTTTTCATCTAAATTATTTTGAAGCTCTTCTATCTTTTCTTGTTTTTTCTCACTTTTAGACTTATCATATTCATGACCTCTTAATCTGTTCAATTTCATTTCATATTTTCGAATTTCAAATTCTGTTTGATACCATATTTCTTTTTTATTTTCCAAAATTTGTTCGTCTTTAATACATAATTTATCTAATAAATCACATTTTTTAAATTCTCTTTCAAGTTGCATCTTTAAAATTTTCTCTTCGTTTTCTAAATCCTTTATTTGAGTCATTGTGCGTAGATTTGTAATTTGTAATCGATTTATTTCTTTGATTATTTTAGCTTTTTTTTTCTCTTGTTCCTATATTATATATATTTTAATATGTTATTTTACTTTATTCATTAATTATTATTTTTTTTTAATAATAAATACCTCTATCATATCCTCAAGTTCTTTTGCTTTTTCTTCAATATTTAATTTTTGACTTTTAATATCTTCTAATTTTGTTGTTAAAGCAGTTATTTGTTCATTTGCTTTATCTATTTTTGTATTTTTAGTTTGAATTTGCAATTTCTTATGTTTTACATCAGTTCTTACTTGTTCCACACGTTGGGTTAAATCTTTCATTATATTTTTCTGTATAAGAGACTAAAAGAGAAAAAATTTTAGAGAAAAAATTTTTAAATTAAATTTTTATTAGTAATATTTTTATTTATATTCTTACCTGATTTTCACATGTGTTAATAATTTCCTTCAGTTTAATTTGTTCTTCTTTCATAGAACTAAATTCTTTTTCTAATTTTGTAATTGAATCTTGAATTTGTTTATTATTTGCAATTTGTTCTTTTAAAAATTTTTCAGATTCTTGAAGTATTTTTTTTTTATCTTGAGAAATATCATTTAATACTTCAATATCCTTTCAAAATAATTTATTATTATTTTATAATAATTATAATATTATTTAATAAAAATCAAATTGAACAAGAATT